>NC_052106.1:7388520-7412805 GCF_012273895.1 Zerene cesonia | reverse complement strand
GACCGTTTTTTTTTTTTGTTTGTATAAATGAAGTTTATCGTTATATAGCCGAAGAATATAGCGATATTATTGATAAGAATGCAAAAAAAAAGAATTAAGTTAATGGAAGAATTAAAATCTACCAGTTATGTAAATTTCCAAATTCAAAAAACAGTTTTGGCGCTAATTTTTCTCATAATCCTGTATCTGTAAAGGTCGTCTGGCAGACATTACCGTCGCCCATATGATCGCCTTTTGGACCATTTTTTTTTGTAACTCTCGTTTATTAGTGAGTTGTTATGATGTCATTCTGATAGAATGAATAATTTATACATAATGAAATAAACAAGTTATTAAATGACAATCCTCTTTACATTTTGGTTTTGCCGATTTACCTTATGTTTTTAGTACTTAACTGATATGAGAAATCATACAATATAGATGAAGTAGTTAATTTTCAGAACTTACTAAAGTTTTGTTAACTGCTCGTTTCGGGTTGAGTTTTATTTATGTTTTTACTAATCCACATTTTACTCAACCACCTAACCAACTAAAAACCTACCAAACCCAGCGGAGACAAATCCGAGAAATCAAAGCTCTTTCCAGGATTTTATAAATGTCGCTGTAAGATGTTAAAAACCGTTGGATTCTTATCTAATTCGCGGGATTGCGAACTATCGGAAAATTGTGATCAGTAACATTGGCTTGCAATTTAACGAATTATATTTCGTATACTATACTGCAAATATATCGCAGTTATATATTATGGTTAAATTTACTTTACTAGAAGTTTTGTTTGTCAAGTGCTACAACTGAGCTAACCCAACCAATACCGAATACACAAATTTACGGTTTCAGATAGAATCATTATAAACTAAACGCTCGTCCCGGATCCGCCCGGATATCAAGATTTCTGTTTTATCCCAAAGGATACAACATTTAATCGGTATAAAAAGTAACCTATCACCCAAGTCAGCTCATACCCTGTCTGTATACCAAATTTCATCGAAATCCGTTCAGTAGTTTCAGTGTGATTGACCGACAAACGTACAAACAAACAAACTTTCACATTTATAATATTAACGTGATTAGTGTGATATGTTTAGATAAACAGATTGTATGTCATCCGTTATGACTTTCTACAATAATGTATATCCTTAATTCCAGCTGGCATATTATGATGATGAGGAGGACCCGGACGACGATTCCTGGGAGACAGAGTCCACGGACTCCTGGGAGACCATCGTGGAGGAGGTTGCTTACGGATGACTGGTGTTCAGCGTCCTGTTTCACCATGATCATGCGCATATGCTGTTCAATAGAGCCTTCCTTCCGGGTACGGACGGTATTGTACTGTAGACCTTAAATCCTACCACATAAAGCATAAATTCGTAAAGTCTTTTTGTGCGTATAAATGTTATTAAAAATTTAGAAATGTGAAGATTTCATGTTGTTTTTCGGTAACGTAATAAATAGACTATGTGTTGATAGACTGTGAGTTTTAAACTGGATAGTACATTACAGTGTTTGTTTTGTTGTATGCTTTATATAAATGAAAAGAACACGTGTATATAAATACTACGTTACACCATGTATTGTATTGTATAAATTATATTCTTGTGTAAGAGACGTCTATAATTTTACCATTTCTGAGATGGTGGTATCTTGCTTACATCCAACCGTTGTTATTTTTTATCTGTACGTACGGAATAATGAAGTCGTAGCCAAAATTCGAGAACATGTTTTCTTTCTCTCTGGCATTTTTTGTCTCTTTCTTTTGTTGAGTTGAGATGACAGTTAGTATTTTTATTTAAACCAATCGTAATATTTTTTAGAAAGTGCATAATATGTAAGATTTGGGTTTTATGTCACAGTTGAAAGAAAATATATTAATAATCATATAATAATCGGCTGCATAGCTTTATTTTTTTTCATTCTGACAGCGAGTGTGCGTGCGTATAGTGTACTGACACACGCACACACGCATGAAAGTAGGTACACATCACGTTTAGAAAACTTTTTAGATATATTTATCATGTTATATAAATAATAAATGTTCACATACAAATGCTGTAATTTTAAATTGTAGCTTCGAAGTAACGGAAGGATGTAGTTAAAAAGATAAAGATTGATTATTCCATATAAGTATCCATGTGTTTAGTGTATTTCACATTTAACCTCGTGTGCAAAATTATAATGTATAATTGAAACTCCAATGTTGCCAATTTTGCGTCTTCCATGACATTTTAAGATCAAATTATCAGAGACACAAGTCAGATTTTAGCTTGTTATTTAATATTAAGTAGTTCATCGGACTATAAAAATGCAATTTGTATAATGAGATATATCTATTATTACGTTTTAAATGACCACAAATAATTATTGCATTAATAGCGATTTAATATACAATTGTTTGTGTATCTATACATATAAACCTAAAACTATAAAGAGGTAAAGCTTGTGAATTTACCCTCTACAGCGGTAGAGGGTAATCTCTATATCTGCTGAATCGATTTTAAAAATACTTCAGCTAACAGAAGGTCACGTCAACCCGGGCGGAGCTGGGACGAACGACTAGCTTATTAAAAAGTGATAACGAAAAATAAAATGACAAAAGTAAATGAGAATTAAGTACATCTATATAAATAACTTATTTATTCAGCAAAATTATCGTAAAACTCGAGAATTTGACAAAAGAATCAAAACGTTTTTGTAAATTCGCAAAGAGTTATTATGCAGACAAAAACGTACGACGGTCGAAGCCGGGGGGACAGCTAGTTAAAGATATAATGCTAGTCACTGACCACCGTCTCCTATAGTTTGATCTCATTATCTTCAACATCACATAATATGTAAGGAAACTATGAACAGATTTATTTCATCGCACATTTTTCACTAGAACCACTTCATCTGTTTGTATAAATTTGCGTTATATTAAACGTTTACGTAGCAAATAAATAAATAATAAATATTATTATATAACTGATTATATTGTAATGTACATGGATAGATTAAATTTTAGAATTAGATGAGTTACAATGAGTTATAATTTACTTTGTATGAGGTTTATTACTATCAATATATATTATATGTTGTATTTCCTAGAACAGAAAATAAATTGAAATTGACATAAATATTATTATCAATGATTTAGTTTTGTAGTAATAATGTACGTAGAAAATATATTAGAAATAGCATACTTTCTTCGCTTGATGATAATTAATAAGCAAAAAAAAACATGTAGGTTAACCTTATTATTAGTTTTTGTAAATTTGGGCTGTGTGATATTATAATAAATAAAAAACATTCGAAAACCATCTTTTATTTATCTGTCTTCAAATTTTTTAACATAATTGTTACTAGAAGTTCATGATTTACTAAACAAAATGATATACCTACTTACATTTTACAGTTTTACAATTACAAATCCGCTTCAAATTAATGTACAAGATGTATTGAGAATTAGACAGTTTTTGGGGCCAGTTATAGCTATTTCACTTGACGATACAATATTTTCGGACATCTTGTCATTTCAACTGCCAGATAAGCTAAACAGAACATATGCAGAAGTTGCGAAACTGGCTATAAATGTTTAAATTGTATCCAACGATATAGTACCTACAGTTTTGTTTATAATTATCCCTGTTATTATTCAAGTAATGCAGCTTCTGTAGCGGTGATGCCGGAAACTCAATCAGGCGTTTTACATCTGTTCGCAAACCTAATTCCATTCATTTGATTCAATTGATCGTTTACAATTTCCTTAGGTTTTAGATAAACGTTCAAATACAAAAATTATTTCGTGCCTTTTAGACTTAAAATGTGGCATAAAAAATATATATAATTACTTCTAAGTGAGTGATGATAATAACTTCCCCTTCGACCCATCTAAACTAATATTAAGAGGAAATATTAGTGTTTTTGTATGTGTGTTTGTAATGTTTTCACACACAAACTACTAGACCGATCTCAAAATATCTTTCACCATAAGAAACTGCATCACTCCGAAATGACATAGGCTACATCTTAGTTTTACCCCGAAATAAACCGGACGGAGCCGGGACGAGTTGCATAGTATATGCAAGAGACACTCATAACATATATCAGTGTTGCCACTTACATTCAATACATTCTAAAGTAAAGAGCTTTCAATTGTTCTAAGAATATGAAAGTAAAGATTGTATGAGGCCCTATTTTCGCGTAAGTCGGTAAAAAGCCGCTCCATAAAGCTAGTACACCTTCGTTCTTTATTACACTCATTAGAACACTTATTTGACCCGTTCCTTTAGTTGCGTTTTGAACTCTGCAACAGAATTCATAGGTTAGTGTTGCCAGGGAGACACGTGTTGTTATATACGTATTAATTTAAGTAATACAATGGTATTTGCTATTTTTATGAGGATTATTGACACTGGCTATATTGGGTTCGATTCCAACTAAAAATCAATATAGTTCCTACAACCAGAGAATAACCAAGTTTACTAAAAAGATGCGTAAAATCAATAGGTTAAAATTAAATAAAATCTAAAGGTATTTCCCATTTGATACTAGTTTAAATAAAAAAGAAATATCCATATTATTCGCATACAGTATTAGGCAGTTAAAATAAAAACTGAGAAAAAATTCTTAACCGAAAACAGAATAGGCTAGTTGGCAGGAAATAAATTGATTTTTTCAATTTAGCTGCACATGTGGATAACATTGCCACTGCTCGAAACGGTGAAACCGGCATGTATATCCTGAACCCTCATAGGAGGCCTGTGTTCCAGCAGTGGGAACATATATGGGCTGCTGATAATTATACCAAAAGCTATACTCGCCTTGTTTTCACAATATCCACGGGTAAGGAAGCAGCGGAGGTGATTAGCCCAGAAATCATGGCGCAGACCGCGTGCAGCGGTATGCCGTCGCTCATGTAGGAAATGAGCGCTTCACGTGACTAAATTTAAAAGATACGTTTAATTTTATAATATAATTGGTCCAACATTTCAATCTCTAAACTAGTACCTAATCTGAAATTATTAAGCCTTAACGCCTTTACTGTGGATTGGTTTGAAGCGAAGATAATTGAAAGGGTTATTAGGAAGTTGAGTTTGAGTTTTGTTAAGTTGAGTTAAGTTTGGATCAATAATTGATAAAAATCGTTGATTTTTTATTTTTTCTTTATATGTTAGAGCGGGCAATCAAGGTTGTTCGCCTAATCGTAAGCTATCACCACCGTCTAGCATTTGCCTGCTAGTATTTCACGCCGATCTCATGTGGGGTGTGGCATCTGCCCCGATGCGAGCTGGCCCAATTCGTACCGAAGCGTATTCGACTACCACATTTGTTGCTTGTCGAGTGAGAAGCACGTTGATTGTACATTGTCTATCAGATATTGTTTACTATCCAGCTTTAGCATAAGATGAGTTCGTACTTGCGCGTAAGAAGAGAGTTGCGCTCCATTCACTACCATGGCTCTGGTGACGGTAGCTGACACGCCACGCATAAGTGTCCCAGCACCTTCCTCTTTGATTATCCTGCAATCATAATATTATTATGCCATATGAACACCCGGTTATATCGGTTATTTGAACATTTCGAAGCTGGTCTCTTAAATGGTCTCGGGTAGAAGGAAGGTTTATGATCTTGATCAGTTCTACTGAAATTTTGTTGTGTTTGATTTTATGCGAATTGGTATATAAATTATAGACTCTTACGGATGTTACAAACACAATCATACATACACTATTATTATAGACAGTTAAGCTCCCCGTGTCATTTTTGAAAAATTAAATAAATATTTCTTTTATCAATAGAATCTACTAAGTTTTTAGTGTATATATGTATTTTTATGTTCTAGTGTATATGTGATACGTACCTAGAAAGGGCGTTAAACACGTGACTATAGTTCCGCCGCTGCTCCGGCGGCAGGCGGCCGTCAGCTGTCATCCTGATGAGCGCCACCTCAGACGGATTCCCGAACACCGCAGCCACACCGCCCGCAAAACAACCCAGTAACAATTTCTCTCCAAAGTTCGGTGTGCCGTGAATACTGTGAAACATGGCCGCTAGGTAGCATTTTGGTTAATGTAATGAGAAAATGAAAACTAATCAAGTATTAAACAAATATCAATCCACCAGGATCATACATCAACTTTTTTATGCCATGAGCCAATGAACATTCGGGAGGTTGTGCCTCTGCGAATGCGCTGCCCGCTTTTTAAGAGGGAAGGGATAAGGAAAGGATTGAGGAAAGGGAAGGGTAAGGAAAAAGGAAACGAGCCAAATGCTAAGTTTTGTGTCCTAGTTTTAAAATACATAGTTGGAGATTATACTTTGCGATTCAACTAAGAATAGGATGGATTCTGCGCTTTTACAGGTATTATTTGTAACGAATTAATAATGTAAGTAAAGAAATAACTTCTGTAAAATTTTATGTAAGAAACAGACAGAGCAAAATAAAGCATTGTTGTAATGCAAAAAGGATTTCTAAATAAATCTTGATATAATTTACAAAATTAAATCGACTTCAACGATTTTGTCCTTAGAAAGCCGTTGCGACGCTGTTTTCAAAACGAATGCTACATATGAAACCCTCAATCTTGAAAGAATTACTAAACCCATATTGATGAAACTTGCACTTATCCCTAAGTAGTAGCATACCCAACACAACTAAAGAGAAATCATTTCAATCCGATTTGTGGTTCACGACTTATGCGTGGACAAATGTACATAAAAAAGTATACATACACATAAAATTTGTCACACGTGCACAGAAAGTGTTAAAGACTTACATATTCTCAAAAAAATTTAATGTAGAATACCTAATCAGGTACGTACACATAGAATTAATAACGTAACGTAAAAGGCCACGTAACATGAACGCTTACTGCTGGTAATAATCGAACAACGCATTGAAGCATCCCAGTCTCGCCGTGGTGTACGTCGCCTGCCTGAACAGCGACGCCGATAGACCCGTATAGAAACCAGTAAACCCTTCCTTTTTCAAGATCTCGCTGGCTATCGTGCCGACGCTACTGTTACTCTTGGGCCCCGCGAGTTGCATCCTTGTCTTTACCAGGTCAGCTGGCTGCACTATGATGTTTGCCAACATTCTGTATCGTGAGCGTTATATTTAGAGCTAATGACTGTCAGTTTCAATTAAATAAATTGTCTATGTATGGTCATATAAAAAGCTGAAGAGTTTATTTGTTTGCTTGAATGCGCTAATCTCAGGAACTTCTGCGTCTATTTAGTATCCAATTTGGTACAGAGATAGTGTGAGACCCAATAAAGGACATAGGGTAGTTATCCCGAAAATCCTACGGAAAGGGAACTATGCGGAAAAAATCGGTGAACTGTTATGCCATATTCCTTTAACAACGCGGGAGGAAAGCTAGTTCATGTTAAGAATATGTACTTAGCTATAAAGTTAGGTTAACTGTTTGATTTTAATATACAAATTTAATTTGAAAAAAAAAATGATTGTTACAAAAGTGTAGTATATTATATATATTTATTTAAATCTTTAAGGATCCAATAGACCTATCGTTTCAAGTTTTTGTATTTGTATTAAACCGCTTCGATTTAACTGACCCGCTCAGACCTCCGTTTACAAAATTCAGCCAACCGGGAATAGTTTTAGGCGCCGCTGGTTTGTCACCCATTTCTTTTTCTCGATTATTCGGTCCTCCGGCATTAATTTTTTTACATTTTTAATATTTATGTACGTAGATCGTAGAGTGCACAGGTTGTGTATTGATTTGACAGTTTGAAAGCTAACGTTAGTGTAAATGTTACGATTCTTTTTTTCATTTAGAGATCCATGAAGGTCTGTTAATTTAATTAATTTATAATTGTCAATGCCATTTTTTTGGCCTACTCTACGGGTAAATAAAACAAAGTCTCATTCACAATTAATATATTAAATTTGCTAGCTATTTATATCGGAGGTATTATAATACAAACACAGAAATGCTCTTAATTATTAACCTAATGTTGAGTTACCACGGCCAGGATTCTGTTGAGTCTTGATAGACGAGGGTACGTCTGAAAATAAAATAAACCAGATATTTAACGTCTGCCATGATTGTAAAACTCTGGTAGTTTTTTTTTAATATTTGATAAATATATTTGATAGTATCGGGATGTGAATCTCTTTCGCCACACCGGCGACGACGCCTATGAATTTAGGTAGTTCAGCAGAAAAACCTTACGTATGTAAGGTTGACATTGATTTAGAGTTTACAAGCAATAGGTACAGTCAGTTATTAATATTTAAATGCCAGTCGTGAATAGATTTGACACGTAGTGGTTATAAAAGCAAATTTAATCAGCTTGTTAACTTATTATTACGACGTAACAAGACTCAATCAAGCGAGCGCCCATTCAGAGACGCAAACTAAAAAAAAACCCTTCTTGCCTGTGAGGAGGTGGGGTCCCTGGAGAATCCGCATGCCTTGGCGGAGTGCAGTCTCCCCTCAATATCCTTGGGGGAGTATAGTCTCCTCGCGTATGGGGTGGTGTGGAATCCCTAAAGAGGATACTCGGGGGAGAGATGTCCCCAAATGAGCGGGCGTCGCGGGGCATGTCCCCAAACCTCAGATAGTCCCGGGTAGGGGAGTCCCCCTGCAGCCCGGGTTGACGACGGGACACTTCGTTTAGTAGAGATAGACAAGAGTGTGAAAGACGTTGGCTAAAATTCTGTAACGGATGAATTAATCAGTCTGTAGCCATTTTCTTGTAATTTACATCACAATTTCGTTTCAGATGAAAAATACCCGATTTATGGTTTATTTCATTATTGATTTTGAATTCTTCTTCCGATTGTAACTCAGCGTCTCGAATTAACATGATTTTTGCACATATACTTATATGACATACGCTGTATCTTAATCTGGGTAAAAAGATTGCAGAAAGAATGAGGATAAAAAACAAGCAAAACCTTGATTGTTTACTATATTTTGTATGAATTATAATATATTTACTGGCAAACAGGAGCCCTTCATCTCTCGCAGGTCAATCTTCCTGAACGTCTCACACAATAACAGTTCGTGTAGACTGGGTGTGCGCGGACTGAAGATCATTTCTATTATTTCTACAACCTGAAACCACACAATAATTCTTTGGCATGCAATAAGTCATAAAATTAAATATATGCGAGATTTTTCAGCAACCTGTTTTTACTTAAATTAACGCGTGGCCAAATGTTTGTATCTGTTTAGGTACATGTATTTTGTTTTTAAACAATATCTTATATGATTCAATAGCTTATGTTCCCTTGTTTCCTAGTTAAATTCTATCTACTAAGGAAGTGATGGACGGCTATTTGTATTTAACGCTAAGATGACGCTCAGATAATGCAGAGCTTTCACAAAGTTTTAAAATAGCCTATCAGTTTCTCACTATCCTATTCCATAATACATTTCTGTTAGCTGTCAAACAATCCTTTATATACCTAATAAATAAAGATTTAATACGTAAAGATTTTATAAGAAGCATATACGATGTCGAAATGTTCTATTCTTTATCTGCTACCTGATTTGAATGAATAAAGTATACTAATAACTGCTAGTACGAAAAGTGCATTAAGAAATATTAATTTTTTACTCATCCTAAAAACTGCGTTTTTAAAAATCAACAACCCCACCTGTGGATAATTAGCTTGAAGGTCCGGAAGTAAGGAGAAGTCGGTTTCGGCAGCAGCACACATCTCAAATAGCACGTGGCCAAGAGAGAGCGTCTCCGCGTGCTGCAGAGGAACAGCTATCGTGTTCGGAAAGCGGGGGGTCGTGCCTATCAGCGTGTTTTCCAAACCGCAGATTCTGGAATACATTATGGTCCTTAATCGGTAGGGTTGAAAGTTCCATATACCATGTGGTATAATTGGTAAATACTGTTGACAAAGTAGGGCCAGCTAAGACTTTTTCTGCACGTTACCACTGAGAGATTAATTACTGTACTTTATTACGTACAAAGAACGTTTAGTGTCAATTTAATGCGTCAAAGTAAATCGGGGTTGAATCAGACTGAAACAAGCTTAATAGTATAAAAAAATAAAAGTATAAAAAAACCTTCCATAATTATTTATGGTTTCTCCATATAAGTTTGTCTGTCTGTTCGCTTAGCTCAAACACTCTTTAGTTCGCATGAGTATACACGTTAATCACACCGAAAAGTGGTAAAAAAAATCTAAGCAAAAGTTCTTTTATTACAATTTTAAAATACCCACCGTGCTACGCCATTTTGTATAATCACGTTCCCAGAATGCAAGTGCCTGAAAGGCGGGAATCCTTTATCCTTTAAAAAGAGCAGTCCTTCAAGTATTTGTCGGCCGAACCTCGCCACCTGAGAAGCCGGCAGACCTGTTCCTACTGTTGTGTATTTCTTTAAATATTCATCGCTCCAAGTACTCTGAAATAATGGGAATTCAATATGATAATCACTTATTCGATCACTTACTACACTACTAAGTAGAGATTAGTGTACTTAGTACAAGAAGTTACTAGTTTGTGGCGTATTTTGGCCAGGGGAGAGACATTTAGGGGTCCTCCAACTCTCTCGAACGCGAAAAGTAAAAATTAAAAAAAAATGACTCAATATAAACTCCCATACCTTGTGGAAGCTTCCTGGGATATATTATGGTATACACTTTTAGCCGTTTAACGTGTTCAATCGCCCAAATCCATACACACCTTATAAAGTAAATCCTTCAAGCTCCCCTTCGAATTAAACGGTAACACAGCAAGGGCGTGTCCGTTGCACATCTCCAAATCCAGCACTGGGTAGATGTAAGGGTGATGCAGGGCTCGGAACAGTTCCATTATGAGGCTTTGGGTGCGATCATTGGGCTCTATTGGACACTTGTTTGTTAGCGGCACCTGTAGGAAGTTCCAGGCTTATAGGTGTCCATGACTATGAACAACACAACTACAAACGGATTTTAGACGGTTTTTCAATTGACTAATTAATTTTTAATTAATGTTCCATACCTTAAAAATTTACGAGATAGATTATAATGAAACGGTTTTTACAATTTTACTTATACCATATAGATATCATTTACAACTTGATATTTGTTGCATACTATGTATTGCTAACTAGCCCCAGCTACACCCGTGGTACATATATAGCCAATTGCCTTCCTCAATAAATGGTTTATCTAATATTGAAAGAAGTATTCAAATCGGACCAGTAGTTCCTGAAATTAGTGCGTTCAAATAAACAAACTCTTCAGAGTTTGTTTGTTTGTTATATAAGTATAGATCCAAACATAAATTTGCTAATTATATTTAAATACCATGTGTTGATTGTGACTATTAGTCACTTATGGGCTTAGATTATGAACACGAGTTATATTTTTAAACGTTTAATTATTTTGTGCGTAACATAAATATAAGAGGAATATCTTTCTATGCCATACCTGGCAGGTGAGCTGTTGGCTAGCCCGATGGTAAGCGATCACCACCGCCCATGAACAATAGCAGATATAGAATTTCTTTTCGAATGCGTTGCCCTCTTTTGAGGGGTAGTTGATGAGAAAAGGATTGGTAATTAGGAAAAAGGAATGGACTGTGAAGGATCAGGAAAGGAAAGCGGGCCTTAATAATATTATTTTAGTGTTTAAACTCACCAACGTAAGCAGCCTTTCAGTTTTGATAGAGTTATCGTGTATCGCAAACCAGTGCTTGTTGGTGCGATATCCTATTGAGCTTAATGGATGAAGCAGAACATATCTGAAAAATAATACCAAATATCCTGTGCACAATTTTAATTAAATAAAATGTACAATAAAAATTAAAAGTCGAAGTTTATTGTGCGGTGTGTTGGTAGAGTACGGAGGTACCTTTAGCATTAAAAAAGAACTGGACTATAAAATTATTACAAGTTACACGACACAGACAATTTTTTTCTGTCTCTATAAAATACTTTAGAACACACATTTCATAGATCTACAATTTAATGCACAATTCTACAGAACAAAATAAGGTACCTACAATACAAGGTTTTTTTTAAGTTCATTAGTGCCTAGTATAGTGTATAATAAAATAAAAATTACCTAGGTGTTTTTGATAGATATTCAGAGCATATAGCCTTCGCCACGCCACTTTCTATAGTACACTCAGGATACCTGTCCATTGAAAAAATAAATAAAAACACTATTTAATGTACCTAATAATATATCAACTGACATAAAAACATGTTTGTTAGTCTGTTTATTTTATTATAACTGTCGAGATTTCGAATACATTAAGTTTAGGTACTATTATTATTTACTAGCTGCAACCGTTGGTTTCACTTGCGTGGTACCCGGGTAAAATGTAGGTGCTAACCCAGACTATAATCTATCTCTGTACGAAATATCATATAGATACAATAAGCCGTTTTCGTATAAAAGAGCAACAAGCATCCATACTGTATCCATCCATCCATCCATACTTACAAACTATCGAGCTTATAATATAGGATAAACAATAGTACATGTTATATTTAAAACAGGGTTTGCTTATGAATACATTCGCGATTAAACGAGCATGACAATCGGTACAGCTTTCGTCTTTGAATCCCCTGTTTCTAGAAGCAGTTATTGTCTATTGAAGATTATAAATTACTAGCAATTCGCCACGAATTCGTCTATGATACATATTTAGCTCATAGCACCCGGATATTGTACGTATATATTCCAACAATAAAAGATTTTTTCACATCGGTGCAATACTTCCTGAGATTAGCGCATTCAAACAAACAATTTTTTTATACTATAGTTAAAAGTTAAAAGATACACATCTCATACTTGAATGAAATAAGACAAATTTTACTATTTATTATATTTAGATTTTCAAACTACATAGCTAATTCAATACAAGAACAATAAAACCATAACTTACTTAGGCGATGGCTCCGAAGGAGAGTTCTTGTCGGACCCTGAACCCATAATTGACTTATTGAACAACAACTTTGCTAAAGAATCTATTTTCTGTGCAACAAGTGGAGTACGATCTGAATTTTCCTCTAAAATACATAATAAATATCTATATATTATATACACCTATGTGTATTTATAATCGTGCCTCTGTTATTTAGTGCTGGGTATAAACAAAAATATGTATAAATATGATTATTAATTAATTATTTATGTAAAAATTGACAATTGTACGCCACAAGGTAGATCACAGTAGAACTTTATATAATGTAATACCTTCCTTATAACCTGTGAATCACAATAAATCATTTTGAATTTTAATAAATATTTATAGATGTTTAACGATGGAATTGGTGTACAAACACGTACAACTTTCGTAAGTATAATATATTTAGATACATAATATGGATAAATTGTGAAAAAGAAGTTAATTAAAGACACTAAAATGCCTATAAGAATGCAATTAAAAGCACTCGGATCATGTACATATACAATATACAAAGGTGAAGTTTTTGAAGTCGCTCCAGTCCAGTAGTTCCAGAGATTACCGCAAACTAACAAAGTGTAGTTTTATGGTATAACATAAATATATGATAAGATAGAAATCTATAGATTTTGAGGTCATCGAACTAACTCTATAATAAATTGTGCTCTGAAATTCTAAGGTTTGTGACGAACCCCTTACCACAGATAACATAATACTTTACTAACTTCTATTAGACTGGAACTAAATTTGATTACTGGTTCGCTTCTAAATTGGCGTTTTATTTAGTTTAACTTAGGGGTGAAGGTAATACAAAACTGTCTGAAATTATTAAATCTACTCGTTATCCTCACATCCGAATAGTATCATATAAATAATGTATTTTTTACTTGTATAAAGTGTATTAACCTAAAAGAGGCACAAAATTTGTTTTTAGTTTTATCTAGTATAGTATTATATTATCTGTGGTTATGTGAACATTGTGATGTAACGATTTTTTAATTTTAATTCAATTAAGATGGCCTGTTGATATGATATCATAAGCGTTGGTCGAATCTTTGCGTTAAAAGCAATTTTAAGAAACTTGACTTATTTTGGATTCGAAATTGATAATAGAAAGGAAACTACGGCCTAATATTCTTAATCAATACCAAATTATTATAATGTAGGCGATTATCTAAGCGTATCAAACTAGCTGATAATTAAGAATCGGCTTATCCCATTAATATACTAACCAAATCAGTACGTAAGTACCTGGATATATATTTTACTAAATATTCAACGAAACAATCGATATGGACTATTTTTTTTTTCTGTTAAGATAGAAAAATCATAGATCATTTGAAATGAAAATGAATAATAAGATAATTAAATATTGTGATTACAGATAAAAAGATTTCGATGATCTTTCTATAATTGCATTCAGCATAAACGTCAGTCATTGAGTTCTTGATACCATAGGACTGCATTTTGCAAAAAAGCACAAACTATTTATCATAAATCAAGGTATCAATTAGCTAATATTCACCTTCACTCTCTTCTTTGTCAGTTGACACGGAGCGAATACGAAACGCGTTTCTCTTATTAGCCGCAGCGATAGACTCGGGATTCAGTTCAGCCGCTGACTGGGCCCTCCTGCAGGATCCCCGACGCTTCTTTTTCCTATAACTGGACCTCGGACGCTCCTGATAAAACCTGTCATGGCCCGTCGTCTCTGGCTCCCTTTGCTCTTTCCCCTCGTTCGTCGCCTTCATGTGCTGGTACAGGTTGAACATTTTGACAATTATCTTTCTTCTCAAATAACGTAACTTCCCAATTGTGCTGACTTTTCGCCCGATACTCCGTTACATGCGTTACACTGTACACGTCTGATTATTTGAAGATGTCTCGACAAGTATAATCTGATTAAGTTTTTATGAGCATTAATATATAGCGAACAAAGGTATTACGGTCTTAGAGAATATGGAATATTATAGATATGTGTACGAGCCTACACGTTTACGGAGCGGTCCGAGGGAATATGTCATTATGTTTCAGCTAATTGAAGACCTATATGTGCCGTTAAGCTAACATGTAACTCCCACGTATAAATATGAGTACATTTTTCTGTGTTCTCTGTGATCGAAAATGATACGAAAAGTGTATTACAATGTTGTAGTCGATGTTATGATATGATGAATAGCCGGATAATAAAAAATTATAAGATTAGTGGGATTTATTTTTTATTTTCTTTATTTATTATTGTTATTGTTATTAGTTTTATTGTTTTTAGTATTATTAGTGTTATTAGTATTATTGTTATTACCAAACATTGTAACTTCAACAATACCTTAATTTATATTCTTTAAACAATAAACTACTAATGTAGTAGTCTGCCATTCTGGTCCTACATTTCATTTTATTGCTCATTCACTTTGGTTGCCTGGAAGACATCTATTTCCATTCACACCATTTAGAAGGATTATTTGAGTGCAATTTAATTTTTTTGCAATAACGATAAGTTAACGGTAATTGCATTGAAATATTAAGAATACATTTTGGTTAAAATACTCACGTGTCCAATTGTCTATTTTTTAAGAACTAGTTACATAATAAGTTAATTACAACAATGGATATAAAGTTAATAAGATTAACTTAATAACTTAATCGAACGTTCAATTGCAATATAATCGTTGAGCACATGAGTATTTTTTCTCTATCTTTATTTTTAACTAGCGGTCAAACGCGGTTTTGCTTATATTACGTAGTCCATGTCACTCAGAGGAGATGCAGCTTTCTTATGGTGAAAGAATTGTTGATATCGGTGAAGCAGTTTTTGTTTGTAATGGTTTACAAACATACTTACAAAAAGACAAATGATACCTCGATATAGCATTAGTTTAGATACTAAAGTTAATTAGAAATAGGACTTTCGCTACGGATTCAAGAAATTTAATGTTATGGAGAAGGGATTAAAAAAAAGATATTTATTTTATAACAATTTATTTCCAGTATATAAGTTAGTCACACAAAATTGTTTCTATAAAAATATATATGGAATTTATATAATAACTATATCACAAGGCCGTGTCGCGTATTTTGATTAATTATTTCTTACATTTATAGTATCTAAGCCTTAAAGAACATGGATTACTATTTTCATCTATATATAGCTTGCTTGCTTGCTTGTTTATTAAAGAAAAAATAACAAAAAAAAACAATAAATTACAAAATATTTTCAAACTTAAAAGTATAGAAAAACAACTTGTATCCTTAAACTATTTGGTTTTAACAAAATATCGATTACATCGACTGTTCAATGCAAATGATGCTCTCTCTTTCTAACCATATAAGAGTGAGAGAGACTCACAATTATATATGTATAATTTTTTTGCGAGTTGATTGCAACTGTGATTTTTAACACAATGTATTAAAATACACAATGCCTTGACAATATTAGCGTATAAAAATGCTTATAAAATCATACAAAATTCTATAATGAGATGTTGGTTAACAATAACTCATAAATTCATACTATAAAAAAATCAATTGTGCGTTCATCCATTCAAAATATAAAAATAATTCTAGATAAAGTAATTTTAATGAATAAATGATAATGATTATAATTATGATTATGATTTTGAATGAATAGACCGAAAATAATCTAAAAAAATGTACTTTTTTTTGAAAAAGATGTACTCCTTATATTAACCAAAAAACATACCCATTTCACATTTGGAAGAATCATGGCAGTTATTTTGGCACGAGTTAAATATAGACATAGCATTTTTGCATGTGAGCAAACATTGTGCAATCACATAAAAAATAACAAAAAAAAAATGGATAGGAAATATTGCATTCTAAAACCTAATTGTACTAAAAAAAAGAACTAAGAGATTACAATCGTTTAGTTAAAAAAAAATTACGATTCATTCCTTAGAGAAAAATTGCTTATCTGTTTGTTTTATTATAAACGTATATAATAATATATGTGTAACAATTAATTTTTCAAGCACAAAGACTTCTTTTATGTACATAAGGTCCGCCTCGGCTTCGCCCGTGGTACATATATACCCTAGCACTAAGTGATCACTTACATATAGAACGGTGAAATATTTTTTAAAATCGCTACAGTTCTTGAGATTGCCCCGTACAAACAAACTCTTTAAATTCATGTAATTGTTTGTAAGCTGCTTTATATGATGATACTAAAAAAAAACACTAATGTCTTAACCTCAGTTTGAATTTGAGGAACTACCTTTTCCACACATATTCGATTTAATATCTCATATTATTAACATAACAAAACAGCTATGACCATATTCATAAAACAAAGATCTGATCTTCAAAGCGAAGCGAAGCGAAGGCGACACCGAAGCGTTACGGAAGCAACAATTTTTATTTCATACACGTATATAATTCTAATTCCGTTTTTTTAATTCAGTATTCGGTAACTTAAATCATGAAATTGTTTATGATGTTACTCTTAAAGAAATATTTTTTATACAACATGTTATTGTCTATCCCCCCCCCCCCCCATTTTTTTATTTTTACTTTTTTTAACATTTTTTTTTTTACAAATATTTAAAGTAAGCAGCGTTCAACTGCTCGAGGAATATAAAAGTGAGCACAGTGTGCGGGCCGAGCCGCGCGTAGTACGGCAGGAAGCCCTTCCACAGCGACAGGACGCCTTCGTTGCGGAGCAGGTTCGTCACCACGGCCATTTGGCTCTGCCCCTTAGCCGCGTTTTGTATCCTGGAAATGAAGTTAACAGTAATAGGAGACATTACATTAATTTCTAATTTATAAAGCGTTTCAATGCTATAAAACTAAAAATTAAAAAAATAATAATAATAGGAGACATTTTTAGAGGATATATTTTTTTTCTTATAGCCGACAACTGAGCTGGTGGTAAGCGATCACAGTAGTGCCTCTGTGAATGCGCAGCCTGCTTTTAAGGGATCAGGGATAAGGAAATGATTTACGACTGGAAAGAAAGAATGTACTGAGAAGGGTTACGAAAAGGAAACGGGCCTCCGGCCCCCCACTCACGTTACGAAAAACAAAAGCATGGTATATTTCACACCGAAGCGTGCTCGATTCCCACATTAAAAATTTGATCACGAGGCGAGATTCGAACCCGCGTCTTTTTGCCAAACCGTAACAACGCCTAGCCTCTCGGCCACCCGTGATCCCGCCTCAGCAATCGAATTTTTTCTACTCTTTCGGTTTTATATGCCTAAGGGGCACCCCACGCCATCTATTGAGATCGAAGGAACGCGGCCTTTGTTAAAAAAATTGATATTTAGTTTTATAGAATTGAAATACATTAAATATGAGAAATTTAAAAAAAAAAAGGAGAACCAATTTGCAATCAAGTCTGGTTTCGATACAATGACTTTTCAATTGGAGTCCGACATAAAGAAAAACACAAAAGTAAAAAAAAGGTAGTGAATATATAATATACTAAATATTATTACGATTACATTACCTCGTTTTGATGATATCGACGGGCATAGACGCGATCGTGGTGACCAACCCGGAGACCATAGACGCGCAGAAGTGTAGAGTTATACCGTCCGGTACATAGCCCACAAACATTTCGCGCGCCTGAAAATTATTTACATAGATTAATACTTGCCGTAAGCTCTATATAAATCAGTGAAATTGCAGCTTTCTAATGGTCCTACTATCCTACTATCCACTATCCTATCTTACTAATGTTATAAATGCGAAAGTTTGTAAGGATGTGTGTGTGTGTGTTTGTTGCTCTTTCACGCAAAAACTACTGAACCGATTGCAATGAAATTTGGTACGTAGACATCTGGACAACGGGAATAACATATAGGCAACTTTTTATCCCGATATTCATACGGGATTCGGACTTAAGCGGGTGAAACCGCGGAGCGCAGCTCGTGATCTAATAATTGTAATTTGGGAAATCGGTGCAGTAGTTTATTCCTTAAAAGCGCATTCGCAGAAGCACTTTTTGCCTTTCGACTCCAACCGAGTATTACAAATAATAAATTTAGCCCATTCAAAATTGAGTTGAGTTCAAACTCACCTGTGAGTACGTGCTGAGTTGCGCCGCGTTCACCACCATGGCCCGGCCCACTGTGGGGGTCGCCCCCCTCCACAGTTTCAGGACACCTTCTTCGCGAATTATCCTGCAAACATATATTTAGATTTTATATAAACTGACCCAGCAAATGCTTACTCTTATCATTTAGAGGTATGAAAAAAAGATGTTGGCCGATTCTCAGACCTACCCGATATGCATACAAAATTTCATAAAAATCAGTCCAGCTGTTTCGAAGGAGTATGGTCACTAACATTGTGACACGAGAATTTTATATATTAGAGAAAGAAGATAGATAATACAAGAAAATACTAGATAGATAATAGTTAATATTATGGTCTATCAAAATAGTATGTATCACTACATAGTATAAAAAAGTCGCCTTCCGCCGTCTGAGTGTCTGTGTTAGATTATTGTACAGTTTAATATGCTTTAATCTTCATCATCATCAGCCCATATATGTTCCCCCTGCTGGGACACAGGCCTCCTATGAGGGTTCAGGCCATCCACCACGCTGGCCAAGTGCGGGTTGGCAGATGTCACATGTCGTCGAACCTTTTGATTCTTGGACATGCCGGTTTCCTCACGATGTTTTCTGCTTTAATCTTACATTTTTGTATTATATGAGAAATTTTGAGAGTGGTCGACGAGAAAAATTATTTTAACCGACATTGCTAAAAACGAAGGACCTCAATTGGGCTGTATTTTTAATAGCTTTTTTTTATGTCATAGCGGACAACTGAGCTGGTGGTTCGCCTGATGGTAAGCGATCACCCCCGCCCATGAACATTCGCAAAGGTTGGGTCTCTGCGAATGCGCTGCCCGCTTTTTTGGGGTAAGGGAAAAGGAATGGATTAACGACTGGAAAGAAGGAATGGACTGGGACGGGTGAGGAAAAGGAAACGGGCCTACGGCTCCCCCACTCACCGCACCAAACACAGTGGCATGCCACTATTTCACGCCGGTTTTCTGTGGGGGTGTGGTACTTCCCCGGTGCGAGCTGGCCCAATTCGTGCCGAAGCGTGCTCGACTCCCACAATAAAAAGCTAAGCTTTTCAAGAAACGGATCAATGTAAACAGTAACCTATTTTGTAGAAATCATTTTAACTTTAGAATAACATATTTATACATTGAATCAACACATTTCTTTTAACTAATATAAGATTAGTGATACATAATCAATAATAAATACAAGAAACGTTTATATTTTATAAAGCAAGTCAGTAATAAATAATATATATTTATTTTGCGAGAAATAAGTATAAAAATTACTCATTTGCAAAGCATTCAATGCTACGAAGGTAAAAATTAAAAGGCACTTATGTATATTACCTTAACAACGCATCCATGACATTTTTGTAGTTTCTTCGTTGTTCCGCCGGCAGTCTTCCGTCAGCTGTCATACGAATCAGCGCCACCTGAAATAGTGTGTTTTAAAATATTATTTATTACGCATAATTGACTATTTCAATCTGCGTGGATATTTTATTCATGGGCGCAGGTTTTGTTGTGAGTGAGGTTTCTACTCCTAAATCCCACCAAGTTTTAGGAGTAGAAACCTCTCCGTTCCTCCGACTTTTTTCACTTTTATTTAGCATAATATACTGTTCAACTCCGCGATAAGGTAGTCCCAACCTTAGTTAGTTCTTTTGGGTTAAATTTTGTAAAGCAGTATTATAAATAAATAAGGCGAAGCAATTTTAAGGACATTAATGGAAATTTATTAAATAACAATATAATATTAGGTTCTCAAATCGTTTGTTTTTTTTATTTGTTTCTCGATTACTCTATAGCTTTTTATCTAAACAATGTAATTATTTTTGGGTTTAATTTCCAATAGTTGTCATTTTAGAATTTGAAACTGACGTGGACTAGGCACGTCTGTAACTTTTTTTTTATAGAAAAGAATGAATTTAAAGCATATAGCTTGTACTCATTGTATATTGATTTTTTTTAACGTGGAATGTTTAACACACAACTCAAAGATATCTCAAGACATCTTTGTGCAGTTCTCTATTTGCCCACTTTACACGCGTGCGTGGTCCATCATAAATCAATGCCCATTACATAAGACACTGACAACACGTAAAATTATTATAAATAGCCAACCAACCAAACAAACAAGTGGCTATTTTTACAACATAACATCGCTATGGACACATTTGCCGAATGGCACAATGACCTGGGATATTTGACACGTGGCCAATGAGCCGGCGAAAATAAACGGACCTTTGCATTCAAGTTCAAAGTCATCTATATACTCCTACAGGAGATACGAATGTAAACTAGGCCTGTTATACTATTCAGTTGTGATTCGAGAGGTCCTCACACGTGTTTTAAAGTTTTTAAATATTTGAAAATAAATAATATCGCCCGGTTTTGTTGCGAATTTAAACCGTAACATTTCATAATAGTGTTAAATTTTGTAAATACGTATCTATGGTATAGATGGACACATTTAATTGAGGTGTATTCTATTATGCAGGATACAAAACATCTGCATCCGATTAACTATACCAATTTGGAACTTTTGAAAATAAACAGTCTATTTATTCGATTCCCATTAAAGTTCTTTTTTTTATGTCATAACGGGCAACTGAGCTGGTGCTTCGCCTGATGGTAAACGATCACCACCGGCCATGAACATTCGCAGATCTCTGAGAATGCGCTGCCCGCTATTAAGGGAAAGGATTGATGACTGGAAAGAAGGAATGGACTGGGAAGGGCGAGGTGAAGGAAAAAAGTAAAAACGTTACTGTTGGCTGCAACATAAATAAATTGAGAAGTTCTATACACATGGACGGTTAAGTGTGTCTCACCTCAGCGGGTGTCCCAACGAAGGCACCGATGGACCCAGCCGCGATACCTAGGGCCGTTTTCATGGCGAAGCCCGGCGCTTCGCCCCCATGCTTCCTGAAATACGTGACAATATCATACGGCGAAAATAATTGATGATTATTGGACATGATTTGATTCAATCTTGCAAAAATTGTATGTTTTAAGGCATGACTTAGGTTTATTTATGAAACTGGTGTTGTATAGAGGTAAAAAGGTGAAAATAGGTTCTTTATTATAATAAATAGTTGCGATATACGCGTAACAAGAATCACTTGGTAAAAAGAAACACTGAGTACAAAATTTTTTAGTCCATGCGAGCGAAGCCGCAGGAGGCATGCTAGTAATATAATAAAATGAATGATGTGATAAAGAGAACTATTTTAGATCTTTCAGAATTTCGGAAATCTTATGCAAATATTTTCCATCAACATTGCACTATTGCATGTAATACATCGTTAGTGGATGCGTCATACAAGATTTAGCTTCGCCATTTATTTTTGAATAATTTTTTGGCACGGTAATTACAACATTTATTGTTGTTTTTCATGTACCAGTAAAATGTCCGCTGTGGTCTTAGATTCCTATGAATTTGCGTAATTGCTACAGGCTGAATAAGTTTATCTACTATATCACTACATACTATAAAACAAAGTCGCTTTCTCTGTCTGTACCAATGCTTAAATCTTTATAACTACACAACGGATTTTTATGGTTTTTTTTTTAATAGATAGAGCGATTCAAAAGAAAGGTTCATATGTATATTAACATTTATTAAACTACTCCGAATTTAATACATGCGAAGCCGCGGGCAAAAGCTAGTTATGCATGAAGGTGTACCATATCTTCGCAAATGATGATATTGTATTTGTGACTTTAATTTCTGGAGTATTCTTGGTCCTAGTCACGTACTTGTACTCCTGGGTTATTGAATGAATCAATCGCAACAAATACACATATAGATTTCAACGGTTATTAGTTACAAGGACTGTAAGTCGTAAATATCTTAAGTCTTCATCCGTATTTAATAAATACAATATCATCTCTTTCGAAAACTATACTATTCAGTTACGTTATCGATACCATGGTATTTGAATATTTATGTAATATTTGCATCATACTATTGCTTACGTAGTAACTATTTAATAATCTGTGGTATATGGGTATAGCTTCGAATGGAAGCACGTCCATCTTGACATTCGACCTACCGATACGTATTGTATGATAACATTCCGTTGTTTATTCATAAAATTCAATATTGTTTATATTATATTGGGACATGTTATTATTAGTATACGTTAGCAGAGATACATTGTTCGTTTAACGTTGATTTAGTACCGCCTATAATAAAATCTCATTCGGAAAAATAGCATGTGTTCATGGGAAAAGTTTTATATGTCTGCTTCGATTGATAGAAATCAGTTCAAACATTTTGGCGGGTATCTAAATATTTCATACTTATGCATTACACGGAAGCTAAGTATCCATTACGTTCGCGAACATCCGCGCTCCCGTAACCGCTCTGATGGAGACGGTACGCTCGTATCTCCATAGAAACACGCATGCTTCAAAGCAAAGAAAAGCAAAAGGGACAGGGGAGGGCCCTGTCCCTTTTGTGTTCGCCCAATTCACCGCCACCCATTGGAGCGCTGAGTTTTACACGCTCCAAATTTGCAAATATTTCTGACTAGCTGCGCCCCGCGATTTCACCCGCGCAAGTCCGTATCCCGTAGGAATATCGGGATAAAAAGTTGCCTATATGTTATTCCAGTTGTCCAGCTGTCTACGTGCCAAATATCATTGCAATCGGTTCAGTAGTTTTTGTGTGAAAGAGCAACAAACACACACACATCCTTACAAACTTATGCATTTATAATATTAGTAGGATAGGATAGGATGTGCGGAGTTGTTGTAAGAGTGCGGAGCGCGAACATAGTGTATATCCGGCCTACCACTTTGATAAGCAACATTTTCCTCTCCTCTCCTCTAGTTTTATTTTGTTGTATTAGTTTTTTTAAGTATTTGAAATTTTCCTTTCAATGACGCTGATTGATGATGATGAATCAAACAGTATATGCTATCAATCTTGGGTGAATCACTTTAAATTTGTAAAATGTTTATTTTCAAATAAATTATTATTATCACGCTACTGCTTACCGGAGGCATGTAAGTTGGTAAGCCATTCATACATTTCACCGTTATAAACAGTGCACTCGCCACTCGCGTATTGGCGTTAACAGTTAGGAACAGTTTTTCGGACGTAATCAAAGAGAAGACATGTGTGTGTGATAGAGGCTTTAGTCGACACTCGTATACGAATGTTTCTTTATAAAATAGTCTCTCGTATCTATGTACCGTCGACTTGTTGAGTTACGAGACGAATCGCTAACGTGAATGTGTTAACGCACCATCAAGAGTCACAGAGTATGTTTATTATCCTTGTACCACGTTAGCAGTTCGTTATGTGATCGTGACGATTCATTTAGCCAATTGACTATTCTATTGTTAGCCTGATATTTATATTAC
>NC_052106.1:7367787-7387520 GCF_012273895.1 Zerene cesonia | reverse complement strand
TGACAGATTCGAAATTCAAATGTAATATTTTTTTATAATTAAGTGTAACAGTATTTATGGCCAGACTAAGTAAATAGTGTGTGCCTCTAGATACTTTCTGACAATATTATGTATTTATATTGATAATTTGAATTCCAGCCTATTAATATAATAAATAGGAAGATCTCTGTACGTATGTACATCTAGTAAGAACTAGTTGTAATTATTTACAATCCTTTAGTTTCAACAGTTTAACCAACAGTAACATCTTATTAAGCAAAAAATCTTTATTCAAACGCTATTGATATTTTTGTCCATATGTCAATGAAATTTTGGTATAATAATTTTAACTATATATCATTCCTAAAAAAATTAATGGTGATATTTATTATATCTTGTCGAGAATTGACAGAGCTGTTTCGATGGGTTCCTGTTTCCGTGTAGTCTATCTGTGTGTCTGTATGCTTAGAAATTACACTAAAGATTTTGATGGGGGTTTTTGTAATAGATAGAGCAATTCAAAAGGAAAGCTTATATATACCTATCATTAAATCCATTAAACTTCTCCGAATCTACGACGTGCGAAGCCGCGGATAAAAGCTAGTTTTAAATAGAACAAACCGAACCTAACCCCACCGAATCACATCGAAGGCCCATTTCAGAATTTAATGATTTCACATGATTAGATTATAAACTAGCAATGTTTTCAATTGTAAACCGTATCTTTATATCCGTATTATCACAACTATTCGACAGATTACAATCTCGCAGTTTAGATTATAATCTAACGCTGGTTACAATTTTACGGTGACATATATACATATATACATATATAGATAAGATATACACCGTTCTACTCACTCTTTATAAGAATCAAAGAGCCAGCTATATACACCAAGACGTGTAGTAGTGTACGTCGCTTGTCGCAGCAAACCCGCAGATAGCCCAGCATACAAGGCCACAAAACCCTCTCTGGCTATGATCTCGCCGGCCACAGTAAACGACGACCGACCCCCACCACTCAATTGCATTCGAGTCTTGATCAAATCCAAAGGTTGCACTACACACGTGGCGGCCATGCTGAAAAATAACACGAAAATTATCAAGATAATGAAAAAAATTATCATCAAATCTGTTGCTAAGTAATATTACGATCAATTGATTTGGGGAAAACGTTTTTAACATTTTTGATAAGGCATGAAGAAAGTTCTTTTGGAGAAAAAAAGGTGCCACAGAAGCCAGGGTGCATCGCTAGTAACTAATAAGGATGGCATAGGACTTTGCTTTTTATCGCTTAGCCTAGTAAATAATGCAATGAATTTAGTTTATAAATTAAAAAGAAAATAAAAATTTTTACTTTTATAGCATTGAAATTAAATACAAATAATTTAGGCCAAGGAGGCAATAGGCATTACTACTTTTTGGCAAAAAGACCCAGGCTCGAATCCCGCCTCATGTGCAAATTTTTTCTGTTCCTTAAAAATTTGTTATTAAGAAGTTAATTTAGAATTTAGAGGCTTCTGATCACACTGACCTAAATTTAGGTTTTGAATCAGATAATGGACATTATGAGTGGTTTATAACTGAGGGATTCAGAAATTATTTACAAATGGAATCAAGATCACTTTACATATTAAAAAATCTTCTGACAGTTTTAATTCATAAGCAAAATCTTATCAGAATAGGACATTCATATAAATATTTAAAATTCAATTCATTATTACACCAAGGTTTGGTACAAGGTTTGCCTTACAAAAAATGCCACTGAACAAAATTGGACTATTTATAAAAGTCAAATTTGTTTGAATAAGTTTTAAGTAATGCCATTACACAGTAATGTGTTTCTAATTAGGCTTCTAAAGGACTCAGTCAGTCGGAAACCATGTGGATTCTAGATTTAGGATACAATCTCTCTGAATGTGATTACACCTTCCTGCATTCAGTAACAACAAAATTAAGATGACTGAATTCAGTGTAGTGCAATAGGTGGATATCATATATGTAAGTAATGATTTTAATGTTTAAGTCAGAGCTTTTAATTTTTAACCCTAATGCCCTTGAGGTGATGAATGAAATTTATAACATAATATCAAATGTTTATAAGACAGTAAAAAATTGTTTTGTTTCAATTATCACTTCTTGTAAAAAAAGAGGCCTTTAAATTTATAGGAAAAAGCATTTATTATGCATTATATAATCATTGTATCAACATAATAATAAAAATTTGAAGGTCATGCACATCAAAACCATATGATTAGATATTACCAAAAATTTAATTAAAACAGTCTTCGGTAAATGTCTACCTTTAGCATTAACAGAAAAGAGCTAACTGAACATAGGCAGTTTATATATATGTAAATGCTGAAAATACACAGTATCGTTAAATAAATATACAAACCCTGCAAGACCACCGAAGGCAAATTTCAATCCATTTGGAATATATCGCTCTTTAACAGGTGTTGCGACCGTTTGAGTCTGAGCCATTATTACTGATTTATTTATTATTAACTGTTTAGTTATAAAACACCATTTAATGTTATGCTATTTTACACTAGTCCAACGTGGAAATAGGAATCAACTAACAAATAACAGGACGACTGACGAAGTACCTACACTTACAATAATGACATTAGTAAATTTGACAGATACAGTAGAAGTTGACAGTGTAGCATTTGACAGTTAGTTACCAGTTTAATAATTAAACCCATGGCTTTACCCATTTATCTATAATTTATGGCCTAGTGGGTAATGACCGTGTATAATAAATATAATAGGTATAAAATACAACGAAGTCAAAAAAGATCAATGTCGTAGAATTGTATTAATTATTGACATTCCTTACCTTAAAATCTAAATGGCCAGTTTTTAATACTACTAAATACGTTATTCAGGATTCAATGAGATCTAAAGGACAGAGTTGCAGCCTGCTGGCGCCCATTGCGATGCCACTTAGGTTTTAATGTGTCGTTAAGGATATATTAGATCATAATAATATGTAAAACATCATCAACAACATCACAACTAGGACAGTCCATAGGTAACTTACCCAAGTGGAGTTTGTACTACAAGTACAATACGCTTATAGGCCATGCACTTAATAACAAATGTAATTAATTAAATAATCCCGCCTGTCTTTCATCACCGATTTGTCAAAAAAGTCGAAATATTCAAAAAGGACAGTCGAAAAGTCAACAGATTATATTATTTACTCTGTTGCTAACACAGGTGGTTTATTCAATACTATTATCTATGAATGGGGAATTTAAAAAACATGACTTGAGAGTTGAGGTGCCGCTATTACTATACTACTCTTTGCTATTTACAATGTTGTCAAATACGTTAATATTGTAATTACTTAGTTTAACAACTAAGTGTGTGAATTGTGATTGCAAAATGAGTATTCGTATAGGTAGGTACAGATATTAGTATACAATATATAATAAGCAAGATAGGTCTGTGTCTCAAGATATTTGACACACACTAACAAAAATAATCTTGAAAAGGGCTTACTTCGGATGCAAGTTGCAGCACATTATATTCATATTTGACTTCGAGATTGGAGTGATTGGTATCCTCAGATTAATGTTATATTCTCTCAAGATTTATGACATCTGCCCTCCTTGCGATTTTAAAATTAGGTAGGTACCAATTGTGTTTTTGTTGCTTCCGAACTGATTAAAAATTTCGTTAAGGTAAATTTTGAATTACATTTTGACCGTGTTCGGCGTACAAAGAAAGCTTGTATTTATATGTATTCTCATATCAGGTAGGCACTCGATTGATTAGAAATAAATGTATGATTGTTTCTGTAATTTACTATGATAAAAATAAATTTTTATATTTATCTAATTTCTGAATGGTGCTCGTACCTTTGCGGACTTATGGATTAAAAAACACCTTAATTTGTACAAATGTTTATATTATCAATTATGAAAAAAAATAATTCTGTCCCTCCAAAATAAGGAGGTATCTATAAATCTTGCATTGACAAAATATTTTTGAAGAACCTGTGGAAGAGCTATTCTATACTATACTTTCCTAATAGAACATATGCCTGATATAACATTATTGATGTGTTACATATTTAATTGCATTTATGTTTATAATTCTTTGTAGAACACCAATTCTTCATCATACTATAATTATACAAGTAGTTTCATCCTGATTTGCTTAAAAATTTTTAAGCAGTTAAACAACACTTTCAATGATAAGTGAATTATTCAAAAACATTATATTAAATATCTCATTTAAAATCATTTCACTCTTATTGTAGTGCAATCTTTCTCTGTACATAAAATTTATATTGGCACACAATAAATTTTCTGTTAACAATGTTTTAGATAAAAAGATGTTAAGCAGAGGAATGTTGTACCATAAGTCCATCGACCAATCAAAAATTGAACGAATATACAATGCAATGGCGAGTGACGATCTAGCTGATGTTGTTATGACTACATTAAACATACTTGAAGAATCTGGAGGTAGTATTGAACATCCTAGTAATGGAAAGTTAGAATTGGAATCTGATGGTCTTCGTACGATAGGAAATGATTTCTTTAATAAAGGTGATTATCATGCATCTTTGCAATGTTACAATAAAGCACTTTGTCATGCTCCAAAGGACGGAAGAGCAATCAAACTCGCATATAGTAACAGATCAGCTCTCTTTCTTAAAACGAAATGTTACATTGACTGTATTAAAGATATAGACAGATGCTTTGCTCTCGGATGCCCAGCTGATATAGAGAAAAAGCTCATAAAGCGAAAGAAGGAAGCAAATTACCATGTTCCAAGTGAATTTTACAAAATGAAATGCAAGGATTATTTCAAAATTAAAAGTCCTTGTGATACCATCCTACCCTCTATATCTTCACAAATAAAAATTGAAATCAATGATGAATATGAACTGAAACTGACTGCCGTGGAGGAGATAAAGTCTGGTATGGTACTGGCACATGAAACTGCCTATGTGACTTCTATACATCCTGAAGATATCTACTCAGCATGCTACTATTGTCTTAAAATTACGCCATGTCTACTACCATGCGACACTTGTTGTTACTGTATGTTTTGCAGCGAAACATGTAAAATAAAATGCTTCGACGAATACCATGACATTGAATGTAAATTCATTGAAAACTTTAGCTTTAGACCTGTGTCATTATTAATTATCAAAACAATATTAAAACTTTTCAAGAAAGTTAACAGTTGGCCGGAACTGATTGCCGCTTCCAAACTCTTAGGAACAGAGAGAATAAAAAACAGCTCTTTGAAAGAATTGTTAAATCCGGACAGTCTCTTTTCCATCCTGTCTTTCCCGGATAACAAACCATTTGTGTATGGACCAATGTATAACAGTTGTTTTGAATGTGCAGAAATAATAAATTGTTTATCAGAGTTTCCACATTTTTACCCATCAAAAAACACCTCCGAATATATCGAGGCTAAACGGGCACTTGCGAGAATCATGATGCATTTACACATTTTTGGTATGCCCAGCACTGTGATACAGTCCGTGTATGTTCAGAACAAAAACAAATTGACTCTAAAAGCGAGTGCAGCTTTCTATACGTGTTTTGGAAAGATGAAAGTGTCCTGCAATTCAAATGCTGAAATCCATTACCTTAACAACAAAGCTGTGTTGATTGCAAAACATAAGATAAACCCTGGGGAGGAAGTTATTGTTTCTGGGTTGAATGGCCCACAGAATAGGTATTTATACATTTTACAAGATTTTTTTCATAATAGAAATAGCTTTCCACATAGTCAACGGAAGAAATAGACTGTTCAAGGTTTTCCACATGTAGTTGCCTGTGGGGTTTTCGATATAAAATCTACACTAAGGCCCTTCTCGGGTCTCCAACTATCTCTGTACCAAACTTCATTTAAATCGGTTCAGTTGTTTAGGCGTGAAGAAGGGACAGTAACTCTTGCACATAGAATTTTGGTAGGGATTAAATATTGATATGATACAGTTAAAACGAAATTTTTGTTACAAGGCGTTTTCCCTAGTACTAGTAACTAGAACTAGTTGGAACTAAGAGCCTTTGAGAACTAGGCAAAATAAATAAATCTAGAATTAATTGTCATATTTTGGTCCACACTGGTTTCTGTTTGAAAACACTCTAACGTCTATTTTAGCACTCTCCTATCGCTTCACGGCACGCTCGCTTCGCTCTCTCCTTCGTGCGGTAATTTTAACTATAGCTAATAACAAGCGTTACAAATTTCTTAAATTATACGAATATTAGTCAGTTGTGAGATATGGTTAATTGATTTATTGATTGTCCGCAGACAATTTGTATATTTTCCAGGCATCAAACCTACTTCTTGGTTATTGCTACTATTAGTGTTTCAACTTAATTTCAGATTATGTTCTCTTTACAGTGACCAGTCACAGCAGGGAAATAGACAAAAACTGTTCCAGGCCAAGAAATATGTGTGTTCGTGTCCCACATGCTTTGGAACGGCTGAAAGATTAACCACACTTTCTGACAAGCAAAAACAATTTTATAGGCAATTCAATATCATTCGTTTAACAAATACGTGCGATCACAACCGTGCCCCAAAGTTTTATGACGAAGCCAAGAAAATCATGGATGTTCTGAATGATGTCCCATTTTCTGATGAATACATTGAAACATTCAACTTGTTTTATAAATGTTTAGTTATTTTAACAAATGCTACCACTGACAATACTATTATTGCTTAATTCATTCATTTAATTTCTTTACATTTTTTTTTTCTCCATATAAGAGTCAATAAGGTTTTTTTTTTTATTTCACCTGACATGTTTAAATGCATTCGGAAGTAAAATGGAGGCTAAAGGACAGAACCGAAAATTATATACATTATTGTGATTTATAGTGTGTGTAAATAAATGTGTCTTATACATATAAGATTATGTTGGACTTATTCTTGCCTAATCTTTTTTTTTTTGTTCTGTTAAACACTTTCTATAAAAATATAATTTACTTTCCATAATTATTAACTTAATTATTTTTAAACGTAATTAGCACTAGTGCATTTTATTAGATGCTGTATTGTTAATTTTATTAAAGCTTAGGGTTTTTCAAATGCTCGAAATGCACATCAAAAGGAAAAATTAGATAATGGATTTTCTCGACATGGTCGCCAGCTAGTAGGATTTCTAGAATAAAATCTATATGTTCTTTTCGGATCATAAATTATTGTGCATCAAAATTCAACCAAATCGGGCCAGCAGTTCCTGAGATCAACGCGTTCAAGCTTGTTTGCTTACTACAAACAAATTCTTCAGCTTTACTTATTACTATATAGATTAATTCCATTGTGAACTCCTGATTGCTTTCCTAAAGAACTAAAGGCCTAATAATAATTAATATTAACCTACAAAGGAGCAAAGTAACTTTGTATTAGTCTGTGGTAATGGTAAGTAAGTAAAATTTTATTGCAATATAAACACAATTTATTATTAAAAACTCAATAATTATTTCAGGATACACAATATACAGAATTACTTAAATAATATTCACTCTTGCTCAGTGGTGCAATCTTTATAGTGTTCAGACCAGTAGGTTGGTTCTTTCCCCAATGCCTGAAATATTATATGCTGGTTATATTTATGACATTGTACAGGTTTTCAATAGTTCTACAAAAATGCCACCGACTCCCTCCCCTGAAGGTCCTCTTCCTTCGGCAACTGAGCTGATGGTTTGCCTGGTTGTAAGCGATCACCACCGTCCATAAACATTCATAGAGGTAGTGCCTCTTTATCAATACACTTCTAAAGTCATTGCACTAGTCTGGGATTGATTTTACAAGTAGAAAAAAATGCTTACTAGAAATATAAGTACTCAATTTATATGTGTACATTAAACTATTTCTTTGTAAATCCCTACATGCTAAAAATTCTTTTCATCAAATAACATCTATTGGTTTCCGGCCGCGGCTTCGCTCGCGGAGTGAAGGAAAAGATAGTCTTGGGATTTTTCATAAAAACTATTGTGTCTCGGGGTATCAAACAATAATTGTATAAATTATAAATAATTATTTAAATTTCATCTATTTGGGTTTACGGTTCAATCGTTTAGGCGTGAAGAGGTAGAGTTACTTTCGCAGGCAGGCAAGTTAACCAGAAGTTATAATAAATCATCTTGTGGGAGTCGAGCACGCTTCGGCACGAATTGGGCCAGCTCGCACCGGGGAAGTACCACACCCGCACAGAAAACCGGCGTGAAATAGTGGCATGCCACTGTGTTTCGTACGGTGAGTGGGGGAGCCGGAGGCCCGTTTCCTTTTCCTCACCCGTCCCAGTCCATTCCTTCTTTCCAGGCGTTAATCCATTCCTTTTCCCTTACCCCAAAAAAGCGGGCAGCGCATTCGCAGAGGCCCTACCTTTGCGAATGTTCATGGGCGGTGGTGATAGCGTACCATCAGGCGAGCCACCAGCTCAGTTGCCCGCTATGACATAAAAAATCATCTATAATTGATGGGCTCCAAGATCAACATTTACTAGTTTCATTTAGATGTATACAGAAGTTATTTTCTATATATGAAACGAAACTTTTTCAACATTGTAGGAAAAAAAAATGGCTAAATACATACTTGTGCAACCTTATTCAGAAGAAATATTTTTGGGACCTCCTCTATAGCCCGCCGACCCCATTCAAATAGATTTCGTGCCAAATCTCCTTCACCAACCTGAAAGTGATAATAGAAGGTTAATAAACAATGTGATAATTAAAGATTTAAAAAAATTACATTAATTACGTATTCAACCTATAATAGCTTTAGAGAGTGTATTCTTTGCGCAGCATACAAACATACACATTCAGATTTGGAAACTAATAGAATTGCATTTATAAAATTGCAATTTCTACATAAACCAATGCAAATTTACTTAAAGCTAGTAATGTTGTCATAACCGCTCCTCCTATGAATATGTGTCTAACCCTAAAATCATGCCACCGCCCCAGACGCATCGTCAGCAATGCAGCAGCCTTATCGCGTCTATCGCTGGAACGGTGGACAATAGAATTAGATTCAGTTAGTCTTAAGATAACAGTATATTCAAATCTACATGTATAATAAATTATATTCGTAAAATCCGAATTAAAAGTTTCTTTTTAAATCAATCCACAACCGCTTTTGAAAGTTATCTAGCTCAACAATATTGTTATATTATGACGCGCATCTGAACTACTCCTTTTATGAACTCCGATAGATGGCGCTATATTAAAGACAAGCGGTCTGTCCCGGCTTCACCCGTGGTACATTTTTTTCTCTATAAGAATAAGAATCTTCATTATGACTTAACAAAAGCTAGAAAGATAGTTATAATATATTACCTTTGAATACTTCAGATATTGTTGTCTAGTAAATAGATGAGTAAGAATTTTCCGTCCTGAAAAGTTATTTTCCTCCAGTAAACCAGTTTCTGCAAGGAAGCTCCACATGTCATCTGAAATCATAAAGTACTTAATTAGGCAGTTTATCAATGATCGTACATATATATTAGACTGTGAACATGACACGAAACAAATCATTAATTATATTAAAAGTTTTAATGTTTTTAGTATGTCTGTTTATATAATGCCACTTGACTAAATAACTAAATATAACAATATGATGATGAACAAGACTGTATATAATGATTGCAAATCAATTATAAATTAATTTATTTCTAACAATGTGCATGATACATAAAATTTAATTTAGTAAGAAATTGTAAATATTTAGCACTACTTGCTATATACTTATATGTATTTGCTATGCACTTGCTATATGTACACATGGGGATCTGTATTTCAGTGTAAAATGGAAGAGCATGGTGAAAAGAATTCTTCTCTCAATTTTTTTTCTATCATATTAGAACTAACTTTAAAATGGAAGCAGTTCTCAATTGACTGATTTTCCTAAATTTACTTTTTGGGCTTTTGGCTTAGCGAACCAATTTTGATAATTCCTTTTTCTTTTAAAGTTAGGGAGGCACCTGCTGGTGTGGTCCCATTTAAACTCAGTCTAGTTCTGACTATTTGAAGGTTTTTTAGACTTCTTTAAAAGGGTTATTTTTATTGACAATGTTAGAATATAACTCATCTATCAATTCACCTCATAGCAAGTATTACTTTTATTAATAGAGAAAAGTTATTATTGTCCAAAATACATACCTTCTTTCACAGGAGCTCTGCTCATTAAAATGTGTGTCAATGCAGCTACAAGCAACTGACGTTGATGTGGGTCTATTGTGGATGAAAGTAAGGATCCTTCACTTGGTTCAACCAGCACAACTATATATTGAATACCACTCTTTGAATCAACTTGAACTAACTTATAACCATATATCTGTAACAAAAAATGATAAATATGCAATAATCATATGTATAACATTTTAGCAACACAGTGATTTAGAGATTAAAGACTTATTAACAGACTTTAAACGCGATTTATTCATTATTACAGCGAGCATGGTCACAAGGAAAGTGTCTCCCCGTGACCAACCTCGCTGTAGTGTTTGAAATTGTGGGGTAATAACATAATGAATAAATCGCGTTAAAAATCCGTTAAAAAGTCTTTATTTTCTAAATGTATAATACTCGCGTAATCCGTTAAAAAGTCCTTATTTTCTAAATGTATTATTTTTTTAGTGTTTATATTAAGTTGTTAGCTTAAGCAAAAGAGGTTGCCTTCATTGCCATTTAATTAGGTACATAGCTGCAGTTGTATGTTCCGTTTAAAGATAAATTAATATGATTGTGACGACTGAATGCAAGTTTCTCTGTACCTGTTTTAAAATCGTCTCAGATTCCCGGATAATTGAATTGACTTGATTTGTTGACACTTGGCAAGTACTATTCAAAAATTTTATAATATCAACACGTTTTATCGGTATTTTACTTCCTTCTCGACACAAAATATAACGAACACACTCGTTAATAGCGTCACCTAAATTATCCAAAGATTCTTCAGTATTATTTCTACTGGGCCTTCCTGGCATCTTCGTGAATTATATAAGTATTCAATTTGATTATTTAAACACATTAAAAATGACGGAGGAATTGTAAAATGCTAATATTATATTTGTTTACAAAATAAAAACTCAGATACAGGGAATGCGATGAGAGAATGTCTTGTCAGTATGATATGAAAATTGACATTGACATATGATAGTCTATGTCAAGAACCATGCTCGCGTATGAACATTGCAATTTTTCTAAAATATAGACTGCTCAATGTCTGTATATATATTGGTCATCTAAATTCTTACAAGCTGACTCGGCAAACTCTGTTCTGCCTTACGCTTATCATTTAGGGGTATGAAAATAGACGTGGGCCGACAGACATACCCAATATGTACACAAAATTTCATTAGAATCGGTCCAGCCGTTTCGGAGGAGTTTGATAACTAAAATTGTGACACGGGAATTTTATATATAAGATTCAATAGTGAACATAATTGTATATTGATTTGTAAGGATTTTTTCTAAGAACTTCTTGACCGATTTCAAAAATACTGCGTATCGTATCAATATTATAAATGCGAAAGTTTTCAAGAACTTTTAGATTGACGTTTGTAACTCTAAGAGAATTGATAAGGAATAAAGCTATAGAAAAATCATAGAAAAACTCGCTCCCGCGGGTTCGTCCGTGGTTTTAACTTAATGCGCAATTAATAGTCTTCGTAGGTAAATTAAAAGCTGAATAGTGATATTTATTTCTACGACCGATCTATCCATTTTACGTTTGTTTTGTGAATTTATAGGTTTCTTTATAAACTAATTTATCAAATACAGCTTCTCGAATTAATTATTTTCCATAATTGTCAGTACTTTTTTTCAAAAATGTTCAATGTATTCTGACGAAAAATTGTGTTTTATTTACATTGCTAAAACATTAATTTATTTTATAACAAATCTTATTAAATTATTTAGGTATTTTTTTTTTTATTAAAGACATTAGTTTTCTTGTATATATAATTTATTTTCAATTCAAAGGTATCGCCACATCACTGCCCCGCATGATTTTAGGTAATTATAATAGGAGAATTTAGTTTCACATTGATACCCATATTAGGACCAAGTAAACAAAGATGTTATGTATGTACGAGTACATATTAGTTTTATTTATGGTGTAGTGTTTTTTATTATAGTGTATAATTATATTTTAATTTAATAATGATTCAGTATTAAACGGTATTTCAAAAAATTAGACATTATAATGCACATTGCGTGTGTGTATTCGCGTTAATGTGAACATATTCATACATATCTATAGAATAAGAATATATATCATATATACAGAAGATTATGTTATCGGTGAAAGAGAATCGCGTCCCGCGCGGGATTCGGATCGGTCTGTACAAAGTTTTAGCAATTGGCACCACCAATCACAGTTCAGTCAGAAGATTAGGTATTCTGTAATCTGTGGCCTCCGCAGAGTACTTTGGGCAAGGTCGCCAGCCGGCAGTTTGGAGCAGATTGTTCGTTGTTATACAGCAGTGCATCTAGGTAGCGGTTGAGTAGCTTCTTTTTTTAACTATCTATTAGACGCTGATTTTTTTCGTAAGTCATATTAATTTATAATTATTTGTATTATACGTGGTTCGGTTGTAAAAAATATTAACAATCTGTAGCTATTATTATTGCTAGAAATAAGATTCTTCTGCAAACGTTAACAAGCTAAGGATATATTCAAATTGAATGTAAATAATTAGCTATATTTCTATATAGTTTTAATTCGTTACATTTATTATTTGTTTCAATTCTATTTATAACATATTTTCCTGGACAAAGGTGTGGGACATTTTGAGTAAGTTTATTCGTTATTCCGATATTAAACCGAATATTGTATCGGTCATATACAGTGTGTAATTTAGATTTTTCAAAGTCAACACAATTTTGAGGAGTTTATCGTTACGCCAGCATTACTATTTTTATACTTATCGATGCCTGGATAGATATTAACCCGCCCGTAAAGCATTTTAAAACATTACAATAAAAAAAAAATGTTTAGTATACAACTCAAAAAAAAAAAAACAAAAAATGTTAGAAAAAATCGAATTCGAAACCGATGTTATTTATTTATTCAAAGAAAGAAACTGTAACATTACAGGTGCATTTCCCAAACCGTCACCATTAAGATTCGCATATTATAATACTAGCTGCGCCCCGCGGCTTTCACCCGCGTAAGCCCGTATCCCGTACGAATATCGGGATACAAAGTTGCCTATATGTTCCAGCAGCTGTCTACGTAACAAATTTCATTGCAATCGGTTCAGTAGTTTTTGCGTGAAAGAGCAACAAACACACACACATTCTTACAAACTTTCGCATTTATAATATTAGTAGGATAGGATTTATATGCTACAAAACATTTTGTATAATTTTCGAACACATATTCTCGTGTGAAGATTTTGCAGCATTCAATATCTGAGTGCTTAATCTCCTAATTCATTTGTTAACGACTAGGAATAAAAATTTAGGACGTAAGAGATAGATGTAGGTACCAACTTACAGGTTTCATTTTTCCCAGGACAAAATGCCTAAGGTTGTGTTCAAATACTTCGAAGCGAAAGCCGTCGGCGAGCCCATAAGGCTTCTCCTCGCTTACGGAGGCCAGGAGTTCGAAGACCAGAGGATCCCCTTTGCTCAGTGGCCCTCCGTCAAACCAAGTGAGTAAAATTATGTATTACATTGAATAAATATAGCCTGGCAGTTAAGAATAATGTAGTTTTTGGTTGCTAAAGGAAATTCCAAAATTATGTTGTGTTGAAATCAATGAAAAAAAAGTTATTATCATTAAAAAATAAAATATATGCTATAGACACGCCGTATTCAATCTGAATAAAAATAAAAGCTTGTGGTTGGAAGGGTGTCGTGTGGAGAAAGAAATTTTGACATTAGTTTGGTATGGTGATTTATTCATTTTTTGAGGTTTTCCATTACCTATAGATAAAATACTTTAATTCTTTTATCCTTTTAGAACACATTATTAAGCAATACATGTTTCTAATCGCGTATGATTTATTCTCGGCTTATATAAGATAAGAGTAAATCATGTAAGTAATATCTTCCATGATAGTAAATCTCATTGAACATTGAATTTTGTCTCAAAACGAAAACATATCAATATAAAATTTGAATTTTAACTAATTACTTAGATCGTATTGATGACATAAAGAAACACTAATTGTGTACTTGATATCAGGATATGAAAGAAGCAGACACACAGAAGAAATCTTTATTTAGTAATAATCTTACAACTATAATGTCAATAATCCTTAGGCTCCTGAACTAGTTAAACTCTGTGTCTCAGGAGCCAGAGGCTTCTCCCAATTGTGTCCTTACGCCCGTATTCTATACATAAATTTTTCGAAAGTTATAAAAAAAAACGCGTGCATTTGTGTTGTGACTTGTTTATCTATTTAGAGCCTTTGAAATTTTCTTCAAAATATCAATATCCAGAACCTCGACCTTGTTGAATATTATTATAGTACAGATAGATAATTTAACCGTATCACCGTTGGGTGGGGTATGACTGGTATGACTTGCACAAAATTCTTCGTGGTGTTGTATCAGATAACATCCGGTGACCAGCTGTTAGGTATATTTCGCAAAGTCATTGCTGATATTTGCAGGGTCATTGTGATTTGTAAATCAGACGATCGGATGATTCTTGTAGGAAAATTTTGTACGTATGTAACGTTTTCACACAAAACCACTGAACCAACCACTGAACCGATTTAAAAAATTATTTCATCATTAGAAAGCTGCAACTTCACTGAGTGACATAGGATATATATTATATAACAGGGGCGAAGTCGAGGCAAACAGCTAGTATATTATAAGCATAAAGCACATCGTGCTAGCGAAGTAGACGAATTGCGCAGATCAATCTTATATTAAAAACCCGCGAAACCATTTGAGGGATATTTAATGGGCGCTTAAACTTCGCCATTTTGTTTATCGATTTTTTTATATAATTATATTCTTAAATACTTATTATAAAACCACTATCTTTGTCTCGTGTGTGGTGCTTTATTACGATTAAATCTAAAATCATATCAACGTCGAATAATTTTTTTTACGATTTGATAACATAAATTGTCTTAAATTTGATTATAATCTGAGTGATAGCTGACAGGTAGACAACGTTGAGTGTACCTATACAATATATAATATTTTTTTTTTTCAAATAACCTGAATTAGTATAAATAAAATCGCATAATCTAAATTATTGCTTATTTCAATTCTTATGCCCGATTGTTCGAACTTCTTATTCCAGCCAAAATCGATATTTAGCACCGAAACCACGATCGAGATATTCAAACCGAACTTTGCCGAACCGAGTTTTTGTGTAAATAAAAAATGCTGGGACTATAAATTACGTACATTTGGCTTCAACGTTTCAAGGTTAAATGTATAATGATGTAAAATACAGACGAAAACGGCGCTATACACCGTAATATGTTAGTAATTTGAACACAAACATGGCGATGCTAAATTCCTGCTTGATTTTTAGATATAAAATACTCGGTATTTTGTTTGTCCGCGATGTACTCCTAAGATATTCAACCTATTTTAATCAAATTTGCACACCATGTGCAGTTTGATCCAATATAAAAGGTAGGATAGTTTATATTATATCTTTTTTTCTTTCAATTAAGATCAACGACTAACCCGGTCGGAGCGTGCAGCTAGTAATAATATTAAAATGTATGCCGTAATTATGTCGTCTGAAATATTAAAAGTAAATGGACGTCTTACCACGTGTCACGGTTAAGCCCTGCCCCCTCGTGTATCTTTTATTCGTCCATTTATGAGATTTTTTATTGCACTGTTATATAAAAGAAGATACACGCTTTATATAAAACGAGCATACCAAAACCCAGAGATTTGTCCAGCATACAAACAAAATTTACTACGACTTATAGTCACAAGATTTACATAAGAGCAACGTTACTTGCCCTTAACAATCATCCACAATTGCATAATTCTATATCCATTTTCATCCGTAGTTACAAGATACATGCCTCACCCGGATATTAAATCGGTTCCCTTTTTCCTATATTTTCTATTTACTAATTGTTTGTCCCATTGTCTAGCGACTCCCTTCGGTCAAATGCCAGTGCTGGAGATAGACGGCAAGCAGTACGCCCAGAGCCTCGCGATTGCCCGCTACCTCGGCCGCAAGTACGGTGTTGCCGGCGACAACGCAGAAGAAGAGTTTGAGATCGATCAAATGGTGGACTACATTAACGAAACGAGAACCAGTGAGTTGTGAATTATAAACCGAGCGTTTTAAATGGATGAAAGGTCAAAGTTTGGCTGTGAAGATCGGGATAAAATGATATACTGCAATTGGTAATCTTGTTCCTAAATAGGCAGTATTTATAAAGCTAATAGTTGATAATAAACTAACTTCATACTGCGTTGCATTGTCTGACTGTTTCGCATGATATTCAAAACGATAGAACGTTGGCAAATAACTACATATATAGTTATTTCTAAAACGACTTCTTTTAGAAAAATTGTTGCTCTTAAATAATTACAAATTAAAACATTTAGTTAAGCGTTAAGAAAAATAATAATTAAAAATATGTATAGAGAATTAGCTCTGCTCGTAGCAGAACTGACCAGATATAAAAAAACAACCTGTTATTCTGAATTATGTAGCTTTGCTGTGGTGAGAGATAAATATTTTTTAGTTTATGCACGCTCAGATGTGAATAATTACAAGAATTGAAGTGCTTAATATCAGAAATAATAGCTATAGTTTACGCAAACAGAGGCGGTGGTAATCCATTACGAACAGGATGCGGAATTAAAGGAGAAGAAGCACGCAGAAAACGCAAAAAATGTATATCCAGTGTTTTTCAAGAAACTCGATGAAGTTATCAAGAAGAACAATGGACATATTGCCGCTGGCAAGGTGAGTGTAACGTACTTCAATTACTGCACTGTCTAAAATCTAGGCGTAGTCGAAGACCGATATTCTTTTTCCTCGCCCATCCTAGTCCATTCCTTTATTCATGTTTTCAATCGTTTCCCTATCTTACATCCCTTTTAAACGGGCAACGCATTTGCGGAAGACCTATCTCTGTTAATATTCATGGCCAGGGGTGATCAGGCGCCATTGAACTCTTATTATGTAAAAAAAATTACATGATGATAGACAAAGTGGTAGAGGAACAAACAAACAAACCAAATAAAACCAGTTGAACTGGGAAGCTTCTTTTATGAAGTCAAAAAGTAAACAGAAAAAAAAAAATTCTGTGTTTCAAATCTCACATCGCCCTGTTATATCTGACTAACTTAGATATTTGTTTTACTTTTTAGCTTACCTGGGCTGACTTTATTTTCGCGGGCTTGTTCGACTACTTTAAGTTGATTCTGCGAGTTCCAGACCTTGAGAAGCAGTACCCCAGCTTCCAGCAGGTCGTAGATGCAGTCTATACTATTCCTAATGTTAAGGCCTTCAGTGAGAAGGCGCCCAAGTGCGACTTTTAGATTCTAGAACTCAGAACTTTGCTACTAGGTGCTATCAAATGTAATGTTTCATCTGCTATACTTTATGTCTACCTTTTATACCTCAACATTGCATTTTGTTATGTCCCGTCACAATAGGCCATCATGAATTCAAATGGCACATTACTAATGCATAGAAGAATAATCTTGGAATAAATGCATACAAAATAAGTTTCTTTGTCAATTGGGCAAGTGGATAGTCACCATGGAGATTTACTGTAATTGAATTTAACTTTAGTCAGTTATAAAGTTTATTGAACACAAATATATTTCATGAAGAATCATTTAAATTTAAAACAATAGTTCAAAAGTGCATTTATTTCATAACATTTGGTCATTATTTTGTATTTTTAATTATTTTTAATGTTTCACTAGTACTTTAAGAATGTTCTAAATATTAATTGAAAAATAAATGTATGTTGTTTTTATTGTTATTACATTTTAAATGTACTTAGAACAAAGTTTTCTAACAGCTTAAACTCAAAAAGTTTCATGTGTACTTACATGCAATATGACAAAATAGAAATATAAATATGATATGACATGGTTGAGGGGAGTTAACATACTTTTGTCTAAATAATAAAGCACTTACTAATTACTGCTAACACTAAGCTGCTAGGTTAAGCTTGTTGTATATGAACTTATATTACATCAATTTATTATTCTACTTTACATTTATATAATATATTGTGATGAGGTGTAAAACATAATAAATGTTTCTATATTAGTATTCTTTTAGTTTTTCTTTACCTTTTTAACTAATTTCCCTGATTCCCCTTATAATTACTTTGAGTAATTTGATCATACTTTTAAAGTACTGTCTAAAAAACTAATATCGTATATCAACTCGTCATTTTGGTTTTTAATTTGCATGTGGACAAACATATTATTACGAACACATTTATTACCCAAACTATCTGAAGATTCTTCGAGCTAAAATATAAAAAATAACGTATTGTAAATTATAAAATTTTCATTGAAATATTTTTATTTACAAACTTAATTTCATACAATTACATACAAGGTTGTCAGTAGAACCAGATGACAGATGCCTTTTCAAGAGACAAGAACAATATTCTCTAACGTCTATTGTCAATTATTTGCTTTAGCGACCCATTCACACTTTTCTATTATACCCCAGTCATACCTAACTAATATTTTATTGCAGTCCCCCGATTTTTCAAGGAAATATTTCGAAAATCATGCAAGCAAAAACTAAATAGTAGTAGTAGTATATAAGTTAGGTAGCTCACAATAATAAGTACTATGCGACACCACACTTACAACAATACCACTAGATAGCGGGTTACATACAAAATCATAGCTAAATAACTAATAACACTTTTAAGTCCTAATTATAGACATGACACGAAGTGATATAACGAAACGAAATAAGCAAAATGATATTTAATATGATAACAATCTTATCTAGTAACAGATAAAGTACTTTATCGCCTCATTGCTTTGCCAGCTGCGTCGTTTTGTTTCGTTTCATATTTATTTGAATTTCGTCTTCTAACTACAGGAGATAATAGAGGCGCACGGAAGACAAAATTAATTTACGACGTGAATGAACGTAAAAGCTTATTAATTCTTTGCGTTTATGTCTTTGGCATATGTATGTTAGTAACATTATTTATAGATTACCGATTACAAGTAAGTTATACATACATACTGTGCTATAAGTACATTCACATTAAAGTATTTTATATTAACAGCATAGAGACTGACCAAAGCCCATATCAATAAAAAACGAATGTGAAACGAGCGTGTGTTGGCTCTCTAGCACACAGAAAATTTTTAGTGGCGTTTTAAATTATTAATTTTCTACAAAATATGAAACAATTTGTTTATTCAATCCTTTAAATATAACTTAGTTTCTATGTAGTTACCGAAAATACGATACTTCGTTCGTTAAATTGCTTTTTAGGGCATTATTTTTGCAACGGCGTCTTCGAAAGACAAAATGAGAACTCGCTTTTCAAGAGTGCTGTTATTTGCCGATGTTTCAATTCACTGCCACAATATCCAGAGGTATTAGTAATCGAAGCACATTTGTCTATGGTGAATAATTTCTGATAAATTATTTCTATTATAATCTATAGTCATAAAAGAACATTATCAGAACCACCAATCACCGTTCAGCTGGTAAGTAGTAGCAGCAGACAGTAGTTATTCAGTATTCTGTACGGAATAACTAGTACTTAATCTGTGATTCAGGATTCTGTCATCAGTCGCCTGTTGCAG
>NC_052106.1:7322923-7366787 GCF_012273895.1 Zerene cesonia | reverse complement strand
ATAATTTCGTTCCAATGTACGATAATTTTACGCCCCTGGGTACGATAGTCGGTCCACTTCAGGTTGGTAACACTGGTTGCAGTGTGCGGTTGAGTCGAAGCGCTTGTAAATTAACATATCATTGAATTTCTCATCGTAAGTAATAAATAATATACGAGATTGTATAAGGTTCATATTTTTGTGCTCCCTATGGTTATTGGTTGTAAAAATATTATTATTAGAAATAAGATTCTACTATAATTAGTCCCAATGATACCCTGCGCGACCGGCGTTCAAATATGTTCAATTTGGTTGTAAATATTTTTTGTTACAAGTTTGTATAGTTCATTTGTTGAAAATACAGTTTATCTTATAATTTCCTTGATCAAGAAACACATTTTGTAGTAAGTTTGTTAATTATAAAGATAAATCGAATATACCTAAAACCGGTTCCTCTTTCTAAATGTCATTGAATTCTTCAAGGTCGTTAGGTCTTTTAGGTTTAAAATCTTATAATAACAGCGTTACTTAATCAGACATTCAAATTTGAATATTCTAGATCTAACATCTGAGCATTTTAATTCTAGATTCCAACCACACTTTATTCACTGACAATACAGTATATCTACTTGGGATAAAATGGTAAATCATTTATATCCGGTCTGTAGGTACCTACCTTCATTGAATCCAATGAAATATTCATTACGTATTTTTATCTTGCAATCTATTGTTGATGTGATGTTTTATATGTGTGAATCTATGGATGTAGTAAATTCTAGATTGGCGTTAAAACGCGAAAATCATTAAGAATTATGGATGTTTCTTGCTCTTTCACCCAAAGCAGCTGATCGGGTCTATATGAAATATATTTGTGCAGAGATAGAAAATTGTCATAGTCTGCTTAAAAAGCAAAAGGAGAGCTATCTGCGAGCTATTCGCGAGTGAAACCGCGCGTTCCAGCTAGTTATTTTTATTTACATTTATTTAAACTAAGTATACACATCAGATCATGCCTTATTGGGCCTATTTACGTTTAATATTGCGATACAGTTAATACATAAGCAAATTACAATGCCTGTTTACAATTCAACTATTGGATTTGAAAATTTTATAATTTATTAGTTTATATTTACCCAAGGGTATATTACGTTTCATTGTGAATTTATGTTACTAGTGAATTTAAAAAATAAATATGAGTAATTATACATACTAGACAATAATTTTGAGAATTTATTTCATATTAACTGCTCCCAGCGGTTCCACCCGCGTAAGTCCGTATCCCGTAGAAATATCGGGATAAAAGATGCCTATATATTATTCCACTTGTCCAGCTGTCTACGTACCAAATTTCATTGCAATCGGTTCAGTAGTTTTTGCGTGAAAGAGCAACAAACACATACACACAAACATTTGCATTTATAATATTAGTAGGATTAACGTTTAAAAATTTATTGATTTCGTTTAAATATATGTAAACAACATTGTCTAATATAAATATCATAATTATAGCAATGTTTAGCATCTTACTTATGGTAATGTCGCATAAAACGGAGTTGAAATATATGTATGGTTTAACGAACTATTTGCATACACAGGCTTCTTTTTCCCAGGACAAAATGCCTAAGGTTGTATTCAAATACTTCGAGGTGAAGGCCCTTGGGGAGTCCACAAGGCTCCTCCTGGCGTATGGAGGCCAAGAGTTCGAAGACCAGAGAATCCCCTTCGATCAGTGGCCATCCCACAAGCCATGTAAGTAAAAGAAATCAATCCGCTCTCACAATAAAAACTAAATACTTAACTTTACTCATTAAATAAAATAAAAAAACATTATTCAGCCTGTCGACAGAGCCATAAAATAGTAAGTTACTGTTTGTTTCCTATGATGATAAACCTGGGAGAGCCAATTTGGACATTTCTATATAACGACGTTGTATAATAATGGTTTCGAAAAAACAAATCAATAATATAATTCAACAGTATCGTTGTTTTACGTAACAATATCCCATTTTGACCCTAGAATTGAATAATGAATATGATTAACGAATGTTTATCGGTCAATTGAAACAATAATACAGTTTTGGATGAAATTTCCATCCATATAACCCATGACAGGTTAATACCACATGGAAATTTTAGCGTGTTTGATATCTGATAACCTTGAATCTAAATTGGCATGTACAGTTTGTCCGCTATATTGTTATTCATGTGTACTTCATATAAGCGCTAAATACGTCCCTTCGATATCTAGTGTAATATTTATTATAGTGCTTCATAATTTTTATTATTAACACACTTATCACTTGTATATTTGTATGTAACCGACTCGTTTAGACTTTATTTTGACACATTTAAATTCAAACATTGTACACCTGTCTTATCGAGAATCGCTTATCTACTACTTATTCAATGAATCGCCGTATGTGTTGCTAAGCGGATAACTCGATAGTGGCTCCACGAATTCGGCATTTTTTAAGACTCTTTCTTAAGGTACAAGAAAGGTTCTTATGGAGAGAAAAAATACTAAAGGGGTGGAAAGCTAGTGATACATTAATTTCATTAATTTATCCTATTATTCTGATTAGGATCGCCAGGATTAAATGAAATTCTTTACGTATACTCTGTATGAGAGCCAATTTAGTTGATTCTGACATTAAAACTTGTTTTTTAATTTTTTTTATTGGGATTATATTCTTTAAGAATTAATATTTGCTGTAACATTAAAACGAAAAATTGTACCCTATTATTATTTATCATTAATTTTTTATCCGTGGCGCAGCGACTCCCTTTGGCCAATTGCCAGTGTTGGAGATAGACGGCAAGCAGTACGCCCAAAGCATCGCCATTGGCCGCTACCTCGGCCGCAAGTACGGGCTCGCCGGCGACGACGCGGAGCAGGACTTTGAGATCGATCAGAATGTGGATTTCGTGAACGACTTAAGAGCCAGTGAGTGAGAGTGAATTTATGAAACACGGTATAAATGGAAATTTGGCCGTGTTGCATAAGCGGACGACTGAGCTGGTGGTTCGCCTCCTGGTAAGCGATCACCACCGCCCATGAACATTCGGAGACGTAGGGCCTTTGCAAATGCGATATCAGGCCGTTGTCAGTCCGGTATTTTAAGGGGAAAGGGATACAGAACGGATTGACGACCAGAAAGAAATGGACTGGGAAGGGTTTTATTGTGTCTAAAAGCGGGCAGCGCATTCGCAGAGGCACTACCTTTGCGAATGTTCATGGGCGGTGGTGATCGTTTACCATCAGGCGAACCACCAGCTCAGTTGCCCGCTATGACATAAAAAAAAAAAAAAAAAGGTGAGGAAAAGGGCCTTCGGCTCCACCACTCTACAAATTTTTAGTTTAGTAGCAATCAAATGGTTCATACAAAAAAAATAATTACGAGGCGGGATCGAACCCGTGCCCTATTGCCAAATCAAAACAAAATTTAAATTTTAACCATTCTTTAAAAAAATTTCAATCGAATTTCTTCTACTCTTTTCGTTTCACGTGTCTTAGCGACACCCCATGCAATCTATTGACATGATCATCAACCTCAACCCATATGAAAAATTATTTCAATCATTACAATATTGTGATTTAATATATGTATCGACGGAAAGCGGCTTTTGTTGACTTTTGGTCACATAGCATTCAAATGCTTCATAAATTAGTAGTTCGGGATGAATAAGACCAGTCATTGTCCATTCCGCAATACAGAGGCGGCGGTTGTCCAATACGAACCGGACGCGGAGATAAAGGCCAAGAAACACGAGGAGCAGTCAAAGAACATTTATCCAGCTCTCTTAAACAAACTCGACGAAATTATTAAGAAGAACAATGGCCACATTGCTGCCGGCAAGGTGAGTGATATCAGTAGTATCATACGGTGAGGAGTATCTTACACTTTACCTAATAAGTATAGTCTATCTAAGCTGACATATAAAGCTGAACAATGTATTATTTGTTTGTTAACTTGAATGCTAATCTCAGGAACTATGGCACCATTTTGACTGAAAATTGGTGCCATTCTGGAAATTCTCAGGGGGACGGATACTATTCGGCATAAGCATCGGGGCTAAATTTTTCCTTTGGATCTTTGAATACGTTGCTATCTAAAGAAGAGTCATGTTAGTTATACCAATTATAACTCAAGAGCAGCTGAAGGGAATTATATGATTTTTGCTTGGTTGGATTTGTCTCCGCCTGAATTAGGATAATTACTGTTAAAATTTGTAAAACATCTACCCGGCCGGAACCGGGGCGAGCATCGAGCAGCTTCTTTATTTAAATAAAAATTTTTTAAAATAAAGAAAGAAAGAAAAATTTGATATTTTCGAAGGAGTCGAATATCGAAGAGTCACAGGGTCGATTTTGATGAAAACTGAAATTGCATATTTAGTTATTAAAAAAAAAAACTTTGGGTCCGTCAATTCTTATTTTTCATTTTAGCTTACCTGGGGTGATTTTATCTTTGCGGGCATGTTCGACTACCTGAAGGTAATGCTGCAGATGCCAGACCTGGAGAAGAAGTATCCCAGTTTCCAGCAGGTCATAGATGCGGTCTATGCTAACCCTAAGGTTAAAGCCTACAGCGAGAATGCGCCCAAGTGCGACTTATAGATTCTCGAACATCTAATCATAATCCTAGGCAGTTTATTTTCCTATGGAGCGTATAACAGTTATATTATGTTACTGTAAACAACTTGTAGCTGTTCAGTGACGTAACGTGACGTGACGTGACGTGACAGTATGTAACGTTACGTCTTTTGTCACTGAAACACACGGTGGCATGGTAAGTTATCAGTGAGGTAAATCCTTAAAATTTATGACAAATCGTGAACACCTGTAAGATAATCTCATTATCGTCTATTCTCTATTAATATTGGCTATCAGGAAATAAAACGTTTCTAAGCCGTTGAAGCAATAACTCTTTTAAAATAACCTAGCACGTACTATCAATATAACTAAATATGATATGTGTTTACTTGTGTTATTTACTAACTCTTGATTGAGTGTTGGCTAGTCTTTTTGGAGATTGGCTTTCATTCAACCAGATTATACTTTATACAGCTATGTAACTCAGTGCCTTAAGTCATAAAAATTACCGTTCAATAATGCATTTATTTCGTAACTATTTCGTTTATATTGTTATTGTATCGTTTAAAAATTTTAATGTAAGCGGTTACTGTTATCGCAAATATTAGTTTAATTTAAAAAAAGAATAAGATATAACCTTGTTAATTTTATAATGTCTAAAAATAAACATAAAAATAAATGTAATTATTTTATTTTCTATTCACACGTTATGAAATCCCAAATGCTCTTGCAATATTGTTTACGAACCCCTACTTATCCTATCCTACTTCCTACTTGTATCCTACTAATGTTATAAATGGGAAAGTCTGTAAGGATGAGTGTGTGTTTGTTGCTTTTTTAAGCAAAAACTACTAAACTGCTGAACAACTGAAATATAATAACTGAAATATAACATATATGTATTACATTATAATGTTATAAATGCGAAATATCTGCCTGTCGCTTCTTCACATCTAAATGACTGCATCGATTTGGATGGCATTTTTGTACGGATATAGTTTAACACCCCGGAAAGGACATAGGATCATTTTTATCCTGGAAATCGCTCGGGAAAAGGAACTATGCGAGTAAAATCTCGGTTCTGTTTTTATTTTCTTTTGACTCAGAAGGCGGCTGGCGGAGGGCTAGTAGTATATATGGAATTTGGTAGAGATAGATTGTAATCGGGATTAGCACATAGGCTTCTTTATAACCGGGTACCACTCAAGCGACGCGGGTTACAGCTAGCATGTCCTTTTTCTTGAATATATTATCTTATCTTATTTTTATAAATGAGACTTAAATATTGATCAATATTAATATGGAATTTACACCTAATCCCATACATTTATTGTGATAAATAAGCATACACGAAATAAATGATAAAAAAATGTAAATATAACATGTTATGCTGTGAGGGAATTATGTAATGCTTTTATTTGGCACTTTGTGGTAGTCTAACTACTAATAGCTTAGTAAGTAGTTAGCCTACCACTAACTAAAACTGAACAAGAACTTATAACAACAGCGTTCAATTGAATTATTGTGAAATAATTTTGTATGTGTGATGTGATTTACACATAAAATGTGTCGATATTGAAAGGCATTGTTTCTTACGTGCAACCGAGCTAGTTCACCTAGATTCACCCTAGGTCCACTCGATAATAAGCGATGACATTTACAGTGGTAGAGTTTCCGCAAATGCGTTGCCCCCTTTTAATTGGCGAAGGATATGGAGTGGATTGGATTAAGGAATGGACTACGGAGGGCTAGGGTTTGTTTATTGAGAGAGAAGACAACGGAATAGACGCGGCACCAGCTGATAAGATATTAGCGTCGCAGGTGGTACTGGCCCTTTCCTACTCATTTTTATATTATTTGTTTCTTTTTCCTCACCCTCCCTATTCCATTCTGTCTTTTCAGTTGGCGGTGAATTCAGTGGCCGTACCTACGCGAATGTTCAGAGGCAGTGGTGATCGCTTACCATCAGTTGCCCGCTATGACATAACCAGAAAAAATAATATTAGCGGATAGGTTATATAGTTTGATTTGTTTGCTCCCATTTCAACGTATGATTAAATCATATCTAATCTATTTACGATCGTTATATGGGTCCGTTATCACCAGTGTACATAGGCTTTTATCTGAAAAATATTTAAAGAAATTCTCATTTTACAACTCTGTAATTTGTCACAAAGGTAAATATTTCTTCTCATAAATTTAGAATAAACAATACCTTATGTAAAAACCTTTGCCATACAACATTTTTATGAAAACTTGCGTTTTGAGCTCTTTCCAATAATTTGTTATGAGTAATGCTGTCCACATTTAATGTTAATACTATTTAAATTTCACTGTATAATTAGATTTATCAACCCGCACTTGGCCAGCGTGGTGGATTATGGCCTGAACCCTCATAGAGGGCCCTTGCCCATAAGGGGCATCAAATATGGGCTGATGTTGAAATTAGATTGCTGGAAATTCACAAATACTACTAGTAAAGTATTATATTATCTGTGCAAATTCCTTACTCAATGTCTTAAGTCATTGGTGAGCCGAGTATACCATACTCGGAAAGTATTAAGTAGTCTTACCGTGTCCTAAGGCTGCGTCACATTTCCTTTTCCTCACCCTTCCCAATCGATTCTTTCCCATCGTCAATCCTTCCTTATCCCTTATCTCATAACAGCGGGCAGCGCATTCGCTGAGTACCTCTGCGAATGTTCATGGGTGGTGGTAATCGCTTACCATCAGACGAAACACCAGCTCCATTGCCCGCTATGGCATAAAAAAAAATGGATTAAGGAGGATGTTATGAATTCGACTATATTTTTTGGCTTTATATCCCAAGAACATTCGACTGGGTGAACCGATTTTGATGATCCTTTTTTGATTTGAAACTTTGTGCCTCCCATGTTCCGTGTGGTCATTTAAATTGAGTCTAGTTCTGACAATTTAAAGACGGTTTAGATGTTTGATAAAAATACTTATTATTATTTATAATATTATAAAGCAAAGACTGTATTTTTTTTTATAACAAGTCGCCATATAAGAAAACGCATTAACAGTTTTCCCGCGTAAAAGTTTCTCGATTGGTGCAAGCATGACTTGCATAAACTTCCTCATATTATTGAATCACATGATCTCTGCCCATTGTGATGTGTGTCACCGTAAAACTACAAACATCGATAGATTACAACGGATGGTGCAATATTGTAATGATTCGACAAATAGTGTCTGTAACATACGGATTGTAATTTAATGCATTATTCTTCTGTACATTATATTTTATCAATATGAAAACGTTGATAATGAAATGGGCATTTAATATGATGTTTTATTGGTTAGATTAGGTTCCTTTTTTTAATTACAAAGTAATTGGAAGCTCGCGAAGCAAAAATTCACGGCGTAATATATAACTGCAATATATTCTGACAGTTTTAGAAAATACAGATACATTGTAATTTAACAGTTACAATGTTATGGCGACATGTACACATCACTACTTACTCCTCGCAGTTATTGGCAGAGTCATTGTGACTTATATGTATATCAGACGATCGAAAGACCTTGGGTGTACCCCCCGTTGTATATAAACTTATCATGTCATACTAATAATATTGAGCTGAATAGTTTGTTCGAAATTTGAACGAGAATTCAGGAGCTATTATCGAATTGTGCAATTGTTTTTTAGCAGAGGTTAATGAACTAACAAACACAAAAAAAGGGTTATTTACTAATTACAATAAATAACAAATAAGGGGAATGAATAAAAAAAACAAGACAAAATTAATTTTATGAGAAGTGAAATTTGCATTGTTGAGTTTAATAAAAAAGTTCAGTAATATTCTAGCAATGAAAATTCGAAAGAGGCTCGCGCCAATTGTAGCCCATTTTGTTTTTTTCTTTTATTTTATTGTCATTGATTCGTGGGTGGCCATTTTATTGCGATTAAATCTATAGCAATCCATGTAAATGATAGTCATTGATATAAGCGCAGAAATTGATAACATAAACAATTGTTGATAACTTGAGGGCACAAACATTCTACTGTTATCTGTGAGCGATTACTGACAGGAAAACAAGTGCTCCGTTGAGGTACATGTTAGGTATATTTCAAGTAACGTTATGTAATTTATATCTTAACTAGCTTTTCGCCCGCGGCTTCGCCCGCGTTGTATTCGCTTATATCGCGCGACATGGTTAGGAGTATTTTCTTCGCATTAAAAAGTATGGTTTGTTCTTTTCTACGTTTAGCTCCATCTTCATATCAAGTTTCATCAAAATCGGTTTGACAATAACGAACTTTCACACAAAATTTCATCCCCTCTTTCAACCCTTTCTACCCTTTATTCGCGATAAAAACTATCCTATGTCCTTTCCCAAGTTCAGTTCTATCTTCATACCAAATTTTATCATAATCGGTTCAGTGGTTTAGGCGTGAAAGCGTAACAGACAGACAGATAGACAGACAGACTTACTTTCGCTTTTATAATACTAGCTGTGCCCCGCGGTTTCACCCGCGTAAGTCCGTATCCCGTAGGAATATCGGAATAAAAAGTTGCCTATATGTTATTCCAGTTATCCAGCTGTTTACGTACCAAATTTCATTGCAATTGGTTCAGTAGTTTTTACGTGAAAGAGTAACAAACATCCATACATCCATACTTACAAACTTTCGCATTTATAATATTAATAGGATGATTCGCCAATAGATGTCAGGAAGAATCATAATAAATTGGGACTACTCAAACGCCTCCTATTTGTTGAAAAAGTAAGTTTAAATCGATAAAACACGAATAAAACACGAATATGACATTTTCTAAAAAAAATTCCTAGCTAGATCGATTTATCGCCCCCGAAACCCCCTATATACTAAATTTCATGAAAATCGTTGGAGCCGATTCCGAGATTCCAAATATATATATATATAAATACAAGAATTGCTCGTTTAAAGGTATAAGATTTAGTAGGGATAAATTCAAAGCAATACAATTTATGTTTTTTCGTACCTAAAGAAAAAAACCAAACGAAAAAAGTAATTAGGACTAAGGATGAAATAACCTGTATCTTATGAACCGTGATAGCAAGTTCTAATTTTCAGAGATGATATATGTATGTTGCCGGTATAAAAACACATAATAATACAAAACCAGGTTAAGGAACGGTTGCCACGTTCATAAATTGGATGGGTAAACATTTTTTTAAGTCTCTTGAAAAGGACTGTACCTATCGCTGAATATCCTACTAATATTATGGAGGCGAAAGTATGTAAGTATGGATGGATGTTTGTTACTCTTTCACCTAAAAACTAGTTAATGAAATTCTCCAAAAATTGTGTATTTATTTATGTATTGTGTTGTTACACATCAGAATATGACATGAGCTATATAAATCCTCGCTATGCCTGTGAGTTCGTCCGCGGGTGAAACCGTACGGCGCAACTAGTCTACACATTATAAAGAGGAAACTTTCATATTTTTGTGTGTTTGTAAAGTTTTCACTTATAACTGAAATTTCGACAATTATTTCACCATTAGGAAGCTCTGAGTCTCTGACTTCACTGAGTGTACCACGGGCGAAGCCGGGGAGAACGGGTTGTCATTAATAATATAAAGAGTATCGAAGTCTCGATCAAAGAATAAACAACTTTATAATGCCATACAAAGCGTTTATGGCGAAGTGCTTTTGTATAAATAATATGCAAAAAGTGGGGAATATACTTAAAAAATTACAGTACCGGTTTCATTTCAAGGTTAAAATTATAATGATATATAATAACAGACGTTCGATAATGTGCTTATAATTTTCGGAAAAATCTACAATGCTTTTTGTATTCGTCTCAACTTCAATCACTTATACTATTTATTAATTATATTGTGGTTTACAAAGGAATATTTTTGTAATAAAAAATTAATAAATAAATAAAATGCTGATCAATTTTCTTCTGTTTCTACCCCCGCTAAACCCGAACTGTATTGTTGTAATTATATAATTGCATAATTTGGTTCCAGATTACAATTGAAATGTGAATTAGTTTACCTTCTGGTTAATTAAAACAACTACGTATACATCCGAAAGTTTGTTTGTTCGTCTATTCAAGTCGCAACAGATCTATTTAATAGTATAACTCGTGTCTGTAGACAGACTACTAGATAAGAGCTACTTTTATCGGATAACCCATAACAGGTTATATGGCGAATAACATGTATTTGATCAGACATCGTCACGCGTTAAAGCTAGTTAAATTTCCAATATAAATGTTACACACGTATGAAACTTCAATGCTTATCGTTCTGAAATACATGCAAGCATACTGTGTATTTGATATATGATAACCTTGAAAATAAATTGCGGCACAATTTTTCCGTTGTACTTATGTTGTTGAGTGTAACTCATGTGTTACTCAGAAATATTACGTTAGTTATGACATTTATAAATCAAACATGATTATACACATTTATAGAGTACTCATATGGTGTGCTTATTATTCGCAAATTACGATATTTTTTTTCGTACATGAAAAAAGACAAAGTGTGTATATATTTTTAATGTTATGTTTGCTTATTTAATTTTTTATATGAAACTCATCTTCTTCTCTTAATTAATGGCTCAAACCAATAAATAGGGATGCCAATTCCAATCACTCTATTAGGCTAATTCGAAGTGTCACGTCTTTTAGCGTCACGTCGAATCACGTCAAGTTTAATGACTTTTTGTTTTAACATGTCTTTATTTACGCCTTTATATAATAAATAGGTGTAGCTTGAGCTTCACCAGTTAATATTTGTATGTAACCGACTCCTTTAGACTCTGTTTAGAGTCACTTTAAAGGGATAGATTATATATTATCAAGAATTGGTGACAGTACAATCATTTCATGTTTCTTTTATTCTTATTAAATGTATATTATTCTTCTTTTATTCTTATTAAATGTATAATATTTCACTAGCGAAGTCGCATACAGAAAGCTTATCACCAGGCACCAATTTGTTACTGCAAACAAGAGTATATTACTCCCTGGAATTGATAACTGTATCGTACCATGATGACATACAACGATTATCTACTTACATTGATTGACTGAATATATATAATAGATTTATATTTTTACGAAGTGAATAACATTCGAGCGAGAGTTATTTAACAATTTATATCATAAAGTAGTATATAAATTGTTATATATAGTGGTATATACACGTGTCTTCGATATTGGCGCCAAACTACTAAATCGATGTTAATGAAAAGACGCCGATTAGGATTTAGAAGATAGTTTAACCATAGAGGAGGGAATAGACAAAAATTCCATTAAAAATCCTCTTTTTCTTTTTATCTTGTTAATATATTTTTTTTAAGTTTATGTACAATTTTTGTTAAAGAGTAATAAATAAATAAATAAAAAAAGCAAAACCAAGATTAGTATTACACTAGTGCCAGAAGGAAGTGGACACAATCTGGAGGTAAATTAATGTATTATGTTATCTGTGGTAAAAGTGTACTATATTTTGTCCGCGAATGAAGGCGCGGCACAATGTACTGATTAAAAAAAAATGGTTTAAAAAGTAACATATTTAGACAATGAGAAGTAAGTCAGTCAGTCGTAGGCAGTGGTGCACTTACCATCAGGCGACCCACCAGCTCCAATGCCGATTATGACATAAAAAACAAGTCAACCTAGACAACGTCGGGCAGCTAGTAAATAATATATTACTAATATTTATTAGTTGAATGTTATGCATATAAACTACCTATTGAAGAGCAATGACCACTCAAGCGCTTATCGTATATAACTTTACATATTATGTAATCTTAACTGGCTTACGTTTCTATTGCATTATCTGTGCGACTTGTAATATAATCTCTTGTGGTTAAATGAAATTGAACCTAAAACCGATTTGTACTTAGGTTTCTATTTTCTATCCTTCTAATTTTATAAGTATGGATGGATTCTTCACTTTTGCCAGAAGGAAGTGAAATCAAAATGAGATTGTATGGATTTTTGTTACTCTTTCACGCAAGAATCTCTGCTGGTATCTGAATGAATTTTGGTATAGAGATATATTGTATTCTGGATTAACTCATAGTATTCTAACATGTAATGTGTTTTAAGTAAACTGTAAAAAATAAAGAATACAATAGGGGTTATTTATGGAGTTACTCAAATAATATATATTACACGCGATAATTAATCCTGCCGCTCAGCGTCATAACACTTTTTTATTTATTAAGTTATATTTTTAGTTTTTGGTGGATGCCTTATGCCTTATTGAGTGTTCATGCTCAAACTTTAATTTATGGATATTTTTAATATATAAGCAATATATACATGTATAGTTACAATATGCAACATTCCTAAATGCACATACAATTGAACACAGAAACAAAATCAATGTGATATATTAGCATCGTCTTTTTCGATATGATAGAATCTCGCAGGTTCATTGAAACCTATTAAAAGATTTCCATAAAAGAAGAAAGAAATATGAAACTTTTGCGATCAACTTAGGTACCTAAATTAGGTGGAGAAAAAAACTGCATATTATATATAGATAGTATTGAACAGAATCTATACAAATTATGATAAATTATGCCATATAATACCAAATCTCAAACATTATCGACAGTGAATCTATTAGGTTTCAGAGTTGTTTTGTCGCGAATCGTTCCTCTTATCGAAACGAATATATAATATTAAAAAATGGCGTTTTATATTTATCTCGTTAAAAAGTTTTTATTTTCTACCAGTTTTTAAACATATCATTTATAATGACTACAAGAGTCAATTAGAATGCTAACTGAATGCCTTCTTTCAATTGACACACTATTAAGATAAGCTTTGACTGAATATCTTTATGCAGAAAGATGTTCAACGGATGTTGATAGTAATTTTAATATATACTATATCCTGCTAATATTATAAATGCGAAAGTTTGTAAGGATGTCTGTGTGTTTGTTGCTCTTTCACGCAAAAACTACTGAACCGATTGCAATGAAATTTGGTACGTAGATAGCTGGACAACTGGAATAACATATAGGCAGTTTTTATCCCAACATTCCTACGGGATACGGACTTACGCGGGTGTAACCCCGGGACCCGCTAGTGTTTCCATAACTTTAATAAAAATTTACAATAAAGAATAAGCATCATATGTATTAGCGTGAAATTAACAATTAAAATCATGTATAAACAATGCTTATTAAAAATCTCTACTGAAAATATTATTAACTATGTATAGCGAATTTTATAGCGATTATATTGTCTAGAATAAAAAAGAAAAACATTATTGTTGTTTATTTTTTATGTGTTTTTCATGGGTCAAATTTAAAGGTTACAACCCGTAAAAAATTCACATGTGAGATGTGAATTTTTTATATCAATGTACAATGCAACTTTGCACTTCACAGGCACCAGTGAGCAGCTGTATAATATAAAGCTGAAAAGTTTTTTTTTAACGCACTAATCTCATTAACTACTGGTAACTGGACCCATTTCAAAAATTATTTTATCGTTTATAGTACCGTTTAGAAACCGGCATAACCAAAAATCAAAAATTTTATGACATATCATGCCTCAGATGGCGAGCGTGGTAGATTATGCTGTTAACCCTCTCAGAAGACTCGTGTCCCTACAGTGGGAAAACCTCAAAGCAGGCTCTTGTTTGAGATCCAGATATTGTGAAATCCTATCCTACTAATACTGTACTAATCCTACTATCCTACTAATATTATAAATGCGAAAGTTTGTAAGGATGTGTGTGTATTTGATGCTCTTTCACGCAAAAACCACTGAACCGATTGCAATGAAATTTGGTACGTAGACAGCTGGACAAGTGGAATAACATGTAGGCAACTTTTTATCCCGATATTCCTACAGGATACGGACTTACGCGAGTGAAACCGTGGGACGCAGCTAGTATTATAAAATTGTCAAAAAAACATACACGGCGACGAAACAAGCATATTTGAGTACGTTTAGCTCTCGAATAATTCGTTACATAACAACCACATACCAACCTAACAGGCTATGCGGTCCCCACGCTAAATTACTTCCATTCAGTGTAATCTCGATCGTTCCGTCGAACGAAGTGTGTTTTTAAACTGCCGTGATAATAAAAGTGAGTGTTTATTATAAAACTGTTACTCGAAAAGATTATCACTTGTAACTGGGTGAAAATTTAGATTTTTAAATAATAAATATGCGTTTTTACTGATTTTGATGAGGCATTTTTGAATATAACCAACAACAGGACGTAGAGACTGCGTTTGTGGGAGTAAAAAATGTAAAAAAATTTTTTTTTTGCAATAAACTATGATGCATGATGACTTTTTAACTTTATGATATTAAATATGAATCAGGATATTCAGAAACAGTTTAAATACATTGCAGATTTAGATAATAACGAAAGAGGTATATGTTACGATGAAACGGCGATGAATCAGCAAGTTCTATTTATAGTCGCCAATATATAGGTGGTAGTCAGACTACAACACTCATATCTAGCTGGCTTTTCAATCGATTTTAACGTATTGTTTAAAATTTTAGTGTCGTAATATAAATGTAAGTAATATATATAAAAGTTTCGCTTGTAATTATTTTTGTTACGTTAATGATGGTTTTTACAACTTTATCAATTCGCGTCTTAACCTTGAATTTAAAATCGTTATTTGTTATAGCAATTAGACATTATTTAGTATATCATGTTTGAAAATAACAGCTGCGGGAAGTGGAAACTTCTGTAAAACAGACATAATATGAGCTTAGATCTCATTGAGTCTAAGATTAATACAGATTTAGAATAGATTATTTTTGATTTTTTTTTATTTACTCGATAACTCTCAGTTAAAACTGATATTATTATTTTTGTATTTGGGAAATTGTATTCATTTGGTCTCATTTGAAAATCTGAAACGGAACTGGTTTTGCTCCTCCCCTCCCCCCGGGAAGTCAACATCTTTTTGTGGAAGATTTAGATATGATTTCATCAGTATTTAGTACTTAAAATGGGTCATTCTTAATTCGTATGCTTCCTTTTATTCTTTGCAACATATCCTTTAACTTCGAAATTAGTTTTTTGTATCAGATTTTTCAAACGATTTTTGTAATGGATCTGCATAAAAGCATTTCTATTTGATATTTATTAGACAGCTTCATTCTGGGGTTTCATCGTATAAATTAGTTTTTCCTTACCCATGAAAACATTGAAATAAATAGTGTGAAGTCCTGTGTCCCGTTGTGGGGTATGGGGCAGATGATGTACATTCTGTTTCACTGATCGATTTTCTTTACGGACAAGTAGGTGATCAGCCTTCTGTGTCCTGCCAGACCGAGACCTTTTCTTTTGCGTCCCCACCGGGAATTTAACCCAGGACCCCTCGGTTCTACGCTCACGCGTTAACCAGTGTACCAAGGATGAGGCCAATTGGAATAAATAGTAGCCTATGTTATTACTTATTACATCAGCTATCTGCCACTCTATCTGCCACTGAAAGTCCCGTCAGAATTAGTTCAGCCGTTCCAGTGAATAGCCGGAACAAGCATACAGCCAGACAGACAAAAAATGTAAATTAAATTTGAGTATATGCACCGTGTACACATCCATGTGTTTTAAGAAGCGTTTGTAATATGACAAACATACACTCAGTTTTTGTTTATGGATATAGACGACCTATTTATGCAAATTACTAGGTAACAGACTGCACCTGAGCTAGGTCGCCCATTATTATTATTTAAAAGATTAATATTGCAATAAGTTCTATTATTGTGAATATAATTACTACAACCACAGATAACATAATACTATACCTACTGCTGTAATGTTGTAGAGAAAATTTGATTAATTTTCAGGACAATGGACAACGTTGTGGTCTACTATTTCCAGCTCAAGGCGATGGGAGAGAGTACCCGTTTGCTCCTCGCTTACGGAGGTCAGAAATTCGACGACCGACGCGTGGCTAAAGAAGAGTGGCTTGACCTTAAACCAAGTATGTAATACATCGTTATTCTGTAATATAAGATAGTAGATTTTCGCACGCGACTTCGTTTGCATAGTAAAAGTAAGATAGACAGTCTTCAGATTCTCTCCGGCTGCTTCGTGGATAAAAACTATTGTGTCCTTTTTCGGGTCATAAACTTTGTACCAAATTTTATCTAATACGGTTCAGGCGTTTGGGCGTGAAGAAGAGACAAACGGACGCTTTTTTATGTGATAGCGGGCAACAAAGCTGGTTGTTCGCCTGATGGTAAGCGATCGACACCGCCCATGAACATTCCCAAAAGGTAGTGGTACCTCTGCGAATGCGCTTTTATAGGGTAAGGGAAAAGGAAAGTATTTAAGCAGTAAAATCGCGCGAAAAATCACATTCAATATGAACGAAATCGCGAACATCAATTATTTGTTATGAATTCATTTTGATAGAGAAAATAGTTGTTGTTTGCACTACATACTGGCTCATATTTACTTTAATTACATTATTTACATTGTTTTTACGCTCCATCCACGGTTCCCGGAGATGGAGCCGTGGGTTATGTCGGATTCTAAGCGACAAAAACGGATTAGTTTAGACACGTGTCTTACGTATGCTGCCCAGCACTTTATACATTTGTTACCTAAGTAGACGTACTGCTGTGCCCGGATATCAACATGCCCGTTTTATCCCAAGGGAGTATTTAATCGGGATAAAAAGTGTCCTATCACCTAAGTCAGCTCATACGCTGTCTGTATACCATGTTTCATCAAAATCCCTTCAGTAGTTTCAGCGTTATTAACGGACAAACATCCAAACAAACAAGCTTTCACATTTATAATATTAGTGTGCTTAAATCATCAACAGATACCCCTTTCGGCCAGTTGCCAGTTCTCGAGATAAACGGCAAGAGACACGGCCAGAGCATAGCTATTGCCCGGTACCTGGGTCGCAAGTACGGCCTCGCTGGAGACAATATTGAGGAGGCCTTCGAAATTGACCAGAACGTCGATTTCTATGGCGACATTCGTTTGAGTAAGTATTCATTATAGTTGTAGATGACTTCGAAGTGGCGTTCGATGTACACAAGTAATAGATAATGGATGTTATACGTTGATGTTCCAATAATGGTCCTAATACAGGTCATTATGATGGTCCTAAAAGACCTAGTTGAGAAAACCTACTGCTCACGTGGTTATAACTAATAAGCCATTCAATTTTATATTCGTTTCTATCATTAGTAGCACTCCGCCTGCGGCTTCGCTCGCGTGCACTACAAAATTAAAATAGTATTTTATGTATTTTCTAGAAAGAGGCACCATGACATTGTTTACTATTTTAACGGCATAAATTATCTCATAGTAGAAATACTACATTTTTTGATATACATTAATATTATATGAGATTTAGAAATTAAAACTCTTTAACCGATTTTAAACGCGATTTATTCATTATATTATTAATCTGACGTGTCGAACACTTTACAGCGAGCGTGGTCACGGGGAGACTAGTAAATGTATAATACTCCCGTAAAATCAAACACAAGAAAATACTATTATATAAGATGTTAACCTTAATATAATTATAAATGAAATAATGTTATAGAGGCGGCCAACGTGTTCCACGAAACAGATCCTGAGCTTAAGAAAAAGAAGCACGAGGAGTTGCTAAATAATTATTATCCACAAGCTTTAAATCGTCTCCATGACATAGTGACGAAGAACAATGGACACATTGCTCTTGGCAAAGTAAGCTCTGCACTATAGTATTATATTATCTGTGGCTTTGTATGCGTTTTTGACATTTCCCGCATAGATATCGAAAAAGCTGTATTAGACAGCAGCAGTGTGCATTTGACATCTTTTTGGCAAGTCAGTTCCGTATTTTTAACGCCTTGTCATAAAAATAGCAATTCTCTTGCCATGCAACTTGTACGCCAAAATAATGCTGTAGTACTAATATACTGGTAAAATGTATAATTATGATTTTTTAATAATACAGTTTAGTGTCCAGAATGTTTATTTATACTAACACTATCGGATATAACATACGGTATGTGGGAAACAATTGAAAACAAAGCATTATTTAGATAAATATACTTACTCAGTTTTCCTAAATTTTAGTACCTACTTTGTACTTCCTGAGAAAAGAGTGAACATCCTTTTTATATATATTCTTTTATATATTATTATAAATTCTGGTTATTATGATTTGAGGCCTGTGTCCTGTGTCTCAGCAGTGGGAACATATTATATATGGGCTGATGATGAATGAATGAATGATTATGTTTTGACTACACTCTTCTTATTAACTTTATAATGTAAATGTAACCACCATCTTATATTATAGGTACAATTGCTGATTGTTTGAAATAATACTCAATGAATTCTCTTTGCTACGAAGTGTTTTTTATCTACAATTTTCTATTTCCAGTTGACTTGGGGTGATTTCGTCATCGCCGGCATGTACGACTGTTTCAAAGTGATCCTTCAGATGCCTGACTTCGACGAAAAATACCCGAATATTCTGAAGCTGTACAGAAACGTAGTTAACCTCCCGCGGGTCAAGGAGTATTGTGATGCTGCGCCAAAGTGTGAATTCTAAGAAACGCTTTTAGAATTTATTGTTAACTTTGATTTTTAAGATTATGAATGCCTATTGTGAAAATTTTATGTATAAGTATGATGTCGTGTGAAATTATTTAGTTATTCTTTAAAATGATTTTGATATGAAATTATATTCAAAATAAATATTGTATTGTCATCCAGAGTGTTGGTATTATTGCAATAAAAATGCTGTGTATTATTGCAATATCTGTCAAGCCTATCCATCCTTTAAAAACAACCAAGCCTATATATCCACACATTAAGTGTTCAATATTTATTTTTTAAAACAATTTTATGGAAAAAGAAAACATTTATAAAAAATCGAAACATTTATTCAAAAGTACTTTTAACAATCAAAGATTAATAATATTAGTGCATAAAATTCAAGACGTCAACTATAATAATTGTAACAAAAGAAAATAAAACGCTCTCAAATTATCTGAAAAAAAAAAAACGCAAAAAAATTTAAATTGGAACACAAGAGAAGCACCAGCTTATAAATAAAAGATTCATGAAAATAGATTCACGCAAAGTTCTAAGCTAACTCTAATCTAAATCCAAAAAGTGCAGTCGACTTAAGAACCTCATTTTGAAGTCGATCGGAAATCGGAAATCAAATCAAATTGCAAACATCGTAGTCACCAGGCATCGGAGGTGCTTCACAGTATCCGAGTTTTCTTATCCTCAAAAACGGCGAGAGACAGAGGAAACAGCATCTGTTGGGATATGTCAGGTTATCGCTTCCACAAACTGGCTCATATGCATCTATTTCGCAGACATCGCAGCTGCAAAATACAGCCCCAACACACAGTGATAGGAAAACAGCTGCTGTAATGGATACAAAAATAAAATAACATTGAAATTTTGCACCTCGTATTTCATTGGTTATTTGCTTTTTTTGTGTTTAACTAGAAAAAAAGGATATGTATAGAATTTGTAGAAGTAAAGCACTTTTCATACATAACTTAAAATATTAAAATAAAAAAAAAAATACAAAAAATAATAAGTTTGATATTGATGAGATTATTTTTAAGATTCTTTGGATTGCAATTAATACTAGTTTCATTATTTACCCTTGTTAAACACCATTCTAAAACACTTTTACACAAACTAAATGATAGTAACTTAAAATAATAGTTACAAATAGACCCAAGTATTAGTCGTAAGATAAATGGTCGACTAAGCTGTGAATAGGCAGGCGTCTTTACTTATAAAGGTACAAAAAATAAACATAGTTGTCACGCGGCTTTTATTATGTTTCCGACACCTTTTTTTGTGGTGATTCTCGATGCCAGCCTGAAGGGCAACTACATCTTAACACGGACGCGTGGGTGAACTGAGGGTTCACCCTGGTAGCGACACGCTCAAGTGCGTACCCCTTATCGGGGAACGCGAACCTTGGCTTGGGCTGTCGCATGAACGGAAGGGGCCGGAGGGGGTTTCTTTTTATCCTCATTCAAACAAAACCCACTTAAAGATCCAGTTTTGCCTAGCTTATAGTCATATTTTTTACACATTTTCCTTACTATTCTTACTTTTTAAAACTTGCCTCGGCATATATTTACAATGCGATGGTCGTTTTCAGCTTTCCAATATTTTGTAGTTGATGTAGCAGAAGTTGAAATGACACTATATAACTGATGTTTTCTTATTAGAATATATAAATTTAATCGCTACATACAAATCACCGTTAGAGATGGCCAAATATTGTCTGACCCTTTATAAAAAGCCGACATTTCTTATGATAAATGTTTTTTTACTTTAACTTAATTTTATTGTCTTCTAAATAGGGCCGTGTTGCATTTTTAGGGTTACTTGCTACGGTAGAACGGGACCCTGTTACCAAGACCTCGATATCCGTCCGTCTGTCTGTCACTAGGTTGTATCTGCGACAGATGAAATTTCAGGTAAGACGTATTTCTGATGCCGCTATAATATCAAGTTAAGTAAAGTTTGGCGCGGTCATATATAAGATGGGTAACCAATTTTTTTGCACTTGGTGTTTAGCTTATTTGCATGGAACCCTTAGTGTCCCGAGCTCGATTCGCACTTGACCAATTTTTTTATGTGATGCTATTTTCACATTACTATCAGTAAATGTAATTTTCTTTAAAGTTTTCACAAAGATAAGTGTATTTATATGGGTAAACCGACATGTGGAATGATAATTCATAATTACTTACAGAAAATGCATGCACTATTGAATAACGCAAAATTTAAGAAGAAAACTAAGCATATTATTCCATTTGTATCTAAATATTTTTTTTTAACATTACGCAAACGTAATAGCATAAACAGAGAATTTTTAGATTAGATTTTTTTAGTTAGACATGTTCAAAACATGCTCTTTAGTGGTGGGCTTAACAGGGGATTTACCAACTGAATGAACTCATGGGCAAATAATACAAGACGATCGCACCGGCTCTCTCCGCTTTGACCAGGGATACAAACATTTTCCTCTTCGTAGCGTACTTTAAGGCTGCCCTATATCAAAATAAGCCAGCAAGAAGAGCAAAGCTCGTAGGCGTGAGAGAGTAGAAATTGCGGAAGGCGAAACTTTCATCAAAGTATTTATACACCACAAATATTAAATTTTTCTTTGTTGTGTGTAAAAGTGATGTCCCGTGTCCCCTATTGGGGTATGGTGCAGATATACATCTGTTTCACTGATCGATTTTCTTTATGGTCATTACACCTACTTGGTAAAGAAGCTGATCAGCGATCAGCCTTCTGTGTCCTGCCAGCAATACATAATTCACCAAAAACTAATTCATAAATACACCAAATGGCTAACCATTTACTCAAAAATACACCTAGGTTAGGTGTTAGTTATTGTGGACGTTTTCTAACGTTGAGGCTATTGACTAATGCTTTCAGCAGTTTCACGTGTGATCTATTTTATTTGTATTCTTTAAAAATTTCTCATTTATATAAATCATTTCAATGCTATAAAATTAAAAATTAAGTTTCACTATAATTAAGATCTAACATGCCTGTTCTATTGTAGGTGAAATAAACTCCGTTCTCCGATCTGAAGCAATTGAGACTTACCGCCCGAATGCATCAGCCACCGACGTGGTTTCTGTTTTCATAAAAGAAATTTCCCGAAGGAGTTTAGTCAACCTGCACGAATTGATTAATTGACAACACTTATCATCAAAATCTTTATATTCCAACTGTATCTAAATATACCACTAGGTTGTTTTCATTGCCTCCTTAACATGACTATATCATTTTCTAATATCACGTTATTCATTAACGTAAATAATATATTCATAACCTATATAACTTGTCCATTGTCTACATTCATATGTCAACTGTCCCTGAGTCGTTTGTTTAAAATAAAAAACACATATCATCAGGAAGTATTTAATCGCAATCACTGGATATATAGTCGTCACTGTCCTTACCACAAACGCTCGCATGTGCTATCTTAAGCCTTGGGTTGCGACACAGCATACAGCAGCGGCTTTCATATATAAGTCCATCGGATCCACACACTGGATCGTATTCCAAAGTGCACACCATGCACGGCTGTATTGGGCCCCTAAATATTTGGGAAGTCGTCTTCTGTATCGCATTGAGTATGAGTAACAGCACTGAAATAACTGAATGAGATACGTTATTTTATAATTATTTTGTAAAAAAAGGTCACTGAAGTCTCTAGAGGTGGGTAAACCCAAAATAAAACTTCTTGGTTCATGGGAACGTCGGTTGAAAACTAACTGCGTCTCCTCGACCAATGGAATTGTATAAATGCAAAAGGTAATGTGCCCTTTTTCACTCTTTACACTTAAAAGCACCACAAAACCTATCATTTTGCTCGTTAATTGATTAGTTTAATAATCAAAAATCAGGCAGTGTTTTTCTCAATATCTAAAAGAAACTATAATAATATTTTAAATCAATTTTTAACGAAAGCTTATATATTGCTTTGCATATGGGTTGGAGTAAATTGTGAGCATATACCTAAACAGATGTGAAAACGGATTTTGCTTTATGTTTTTGGTTATAATCGCAAAATTCATAATTGATATTTACCCATTTTTAACACCATCTTTGAACACAGCATATTAGTGAGAAAGTAAACGAACGTGTGTCCTGTTACCAGTCGTAAAAATAAAAAGTGACTATGGTCTGATGTAAGCGCTCTTTTATATTTGAGTATAATTTAGTTGCTAGCCTAACAGAAGTTGTTCTGTTTATCTGCAGAAATTTCTTAATTTTTTATAGGAATAAAGAATATAATCATATTGCGTAAATATAAATTTCAAAAATTAAAAACGGCAATAAACTAATTAAAACAAATACAATATCCCTTAAATAAGACTTTTTAGTTTGAGTAAGATTATTAATTAATTAATTAGTACGAACCAACTAGACGTAGCGTTTAGAAAATCCTATCCTATCCTACTATATAATATATTATATATCCTTCCTACTAATAATATAAATGCGAAAGTTTGTAAGGATGTGTGTGTGTTTGTTGCTCTTGTACGTAAAAACTACTGAACCGTTTGCAATGAAATCTGGACAACTGGAATAACATATCGGCGACTGTTCATCCCGATATTCCTACGGGATACGGACTTACGCAGGTGAAACCGCAGGTGAAATTTTGAAATATTTACCTTTAAATTAGTATAAATTTTTTCATCTTACTGAAAGACCGCTATGCAGTGCGCGGTAAACAGTCATAACATTTATCAAAATAGCTGCTAGTTGATCGTAATTTATTCTTTTTATGACGATTTCTGTTATTTGCCGCTCACTGTTATCATAGACCACCACGACTAGGTCAGTGATCATTATGAGCGAATAATGTAAATAAAATAATTTAATATTTATAAAGATTAGATTGGATGGAGGTTTGGGTTAGGTTATATTTCAACTGTAACCATAAAAGCATGCACCGAGCGTGCCAGACGACTTGGGAATTTTTAAATTACCTTTGTCACTATATTTTTTTTATAAAACATTACTACTCAATGAGGAAAACATCACATTGTATTGTCTTGAATGATTCCGAGTCCCATATTTTGTTAATTGCCCACACGTAACTGGCCAATTAGTTATTTTACTGCTCAATATTAATATCATTATCAATTTCAATACTGTGGCTCTAAATCTAAGCCATTTGTTAGGACTTTCTAACTTTTCGAACTAATTTTGACGTTTGTTAAAACACAAATTGTAAATCGCCTAATCCAAGATTTACTGAATCTTTTCTCTCTATTTCTCGCTCATTCATCGGCGTATATCTGATTTAAGTGACTATAAATTAAGTGCAGTTTTCCAGTTACACCGTCGAAATTGGTGATTATGGAAGCCCAATCTAAACATTCAATGATATCCGATATTCACAGTAACACCTATGTAGATCAACAAAAAAATTCCAAAGAATAATACGTTGTCGATGCACTGAGGTTATCACTTATCAGTAACTGTATTTGTTTCACTAAGATAACCGTCACATATGTAGACTTGCGCGCATTATTGGGTATTTTTAAACAGACATCCCAAAAACGAAGGAGATTCTGAATTCACCTGTATTTTTTTGGCTACTACTTACCTGTTATCTACGTTGCTTTTTCAACTGATTGGTAATTATTTTTGTGTTTGATAGGAAATTATTGTCATTTGTCTCATTTTACTGTCCAGAGTGGAGACATTTTTATAAAACTATTCAAAACGGGTATAATGCGATGTATCAAAGACTCACTCGCATTTATGCAGGTCTTTCAAATAAGACACGTACTGCAATATATCAAAACATTTATTCATCAACAGCTACAACTATATCAAAGCATTATTCATTAACAGGCACAAGTTTATCGCCTCCCGAACAACGGCCATATTTCGCGACTGTCAAATTTGGGTCCGCACACCTCATGCAGCTCGAGTTATCGTAGTCCTTGCCATCGGACCCGCAGACAGGCTCGTAATTGAACGTACAAGCGCACTGTGGGCCCGACATCACACCGATCACACACACCAACAAGAGAATGAGCACTGAAAAAGAGCAGTTGGTTAAAGGAGGGGATATTTGAAATGGAGACACTAATTTGTTTGTTTCACGTAATATAACAGTGTAGAAGTAAACTTAATGACATTATAAAGCAGTATACTATAGTCTATAACGTGTTGACAACGTAGCCTAGCCTGTAGTTGTCAGAACTCAATAATAATGAAAACGACATTAAAACATGCGCGACAGCCCCTAAATAGTGTCCCGAGCTACTAACAACACGGCATATGTAACTCGGGCTCGTTCCTCCCCCGTCTCATTATAGACCTGCCTAAACGTCTCTATTGAATGACTGTCTAAGACAGTGTCTATAATAACTAGATTAAATCACGCTCAATAGATTTTAAGAACAGTAATTATTTCTATGATTTTGATAAATAAGTAAAATAAGTAAATAAATATGAAACGCCCTCACGTCTGAATATTAGTTTAAGATAATGCAAATAATTTAAGGGATAAATCGCGTTTTTAAATCTTTTAATCCTTATGATGAAATAACATAAGAGCATTTCTCTAAACAGTCGTAAAATTTTTAGTATAGAATCCTGTGACTGAACCTGTGCTATTGAGTAACATAAAAAATAATTCTAAATAACATATAATGACTAATGAGTTACTTGATTTACACATAAAAGTGCCTGTAAATAAGGAAAATTTGTTCCACAGTTAATTCCTCGTGTAGATAAGTGCCGTTTCTATTATTAGTATGCAATGTTATTGTAAATATATATTTATATATTATTGTCCGGCCTTCTTCGCCCGTCGTACATATTTTTTCCCCATAAAAACTTTTGTGTCTTAACAGAAATGAAAAAATAGACCAATTAGTCTGACCGATTTCGAGTTTTACTCTTAGTAACACCTTAGGCGATTCGTTTTTATTTATAAATATCTATGTATGTATAACCACTTTTATATGCATCTTTTATACTTCGTTATAATCCTTCTAAAACTTTTTTCTTCAAAATTTTCCTATATTGTCATGTTGCCTGGAAGATATCGCTTCTAAGCGACAAGGCAGTCTATTTGTATCGCTTCATACTTTGTTTGTGTACATTACTTTTATTTGATTTAGTTTTTTGTGTGTGCTATAAAATTCTTATATTTATTAACATAAAACTTATAGAATACGCCGAATTATACGAATAGACACAAGTAAAAAATTCTCATGAATACAATCAAAAACAACTAACATAAATTAATATCGATCCAAGCATTTCAAATTACAATTCTTATCTACCAAAAGATTAAAAAACTAAAGAACTGCGGGTGGAAAGCTAGCTTGCATTTAATTTAAGTTAACAACTTAAAATTTAAAATACCGTTTTGTATTATTTGTTCAAATCATAAATCTTATTTTTTTCCTAAAATCTTTTTCTCTCTCTGCAACTTTAATGAACAATAAAATCAATACTCCCGAATTATATTAACAAAAATTGCATTTGTAATTGATATCTATCTTACATTTATTCTTATACTAACAATGAGAATATAATAGTAAATATTTACCTGATTTTGACAACATGATTTTAACTTTGCAATTTAATTAATATTCAAATTCAATCAAACCAAAAATTTTATAATTAATGAGTGCTTATATGCTTTCGGAAGGAAGAATGGCGAATGACTGAGCTTAGAAACGCATCGAGTCTATTTATAAAGCATGTCTGTTTACAGTAACATTCGGTTTCCTGTTTAAAACCTGGATAAAGTAAGAAAAAATAATACTATTAATTATTATTGATGTTCGTAGAATATACATACATCACAGATAACATAATACTTTATAGTATGTCAAAAATAATGTAATTCAGATATATTAGAGAATAAGTGTTTATATTTTTCATAATATACGTAGATGATATTCTTCTCATTTATGTAAAATTACGTTTTATTTATTGCGTTAAAAAATTGATCAAAAAATAATGTCCAAACAATTCATGTGCTGTTATTTAACAGCATATAAATAATTTTATAGAAGAAAATAATAGTAATTTAAGAAATATTAATGGATATCTAAGCTTTATTAGTTTACTATAAGTATTTTGCGGGATGGAGGAATAGATTTTATTCCAATCAGTCTTCAAATTTCGATTGTGATTTTTTTGTAGAATCGTTTTTATGAATACGAAGATGCAATAAAAACAATCATAATTCATACGTTTGAAGGCCAACCGGTCTAGTTCAATTAAAAACAGCGAGTCCATTGTCAAGTTCAGATTATAAGTATACCTACAAATAAAAATATCAAACCACAGATTAATAAAACAAACGTACCTGTTTACAATGACTATAGTATTATGCAGCAGCTATAGTAAGTTCTAGCTATAGTATTATGTTATCTGTGGTAACAATATTCTACACAGAGCTTCGTGCTTCTTATGGGACTTAATTGCCCAATTAATGTTTATTTGTCAGCCCTATACTGACCCATAACCTATTTTTCTGGTACACTTTACACATAAACAATGGTAATATTAAGTTTGTTTTCACACTACATGTTTATCATATCTGGATATTATATTGGAATATAAGTCCTTAGACATAGTTATCAATCACAATAATATTATCGTTATTTACATAAAAAACTTCGCAAAAAGCACCGCGTTTTGCTAGAAGGTAAATATTAGAATCTTAAATACTGTTATATAATCTGTGGTATAGCACTAGGTATGATTCTTGTTAAGGTTTATTTAAAATTATGTTTCTTGTGTAAAGTAGCACAAACAAATATGTAAGCCTGCTGTGTTTCATTGTTAAAGCGAATTGTCAATAGCATCTTACGTCTAAGTATTGATTATAATCCTTCCTCTAGCAAAGATGCATGTTTAGATCGTACAACCACAAGCCAAAGAATATGCAGAAATAGTTTTAAAATATCAAGTGCTGGAGGTACTATTTTTATAGGTTACTAGCTGCGCCCCGCGGTTTCAGCCCCGTGTAAGTCTGCATCCCGTAGGAATATCGGGATAAAAAGTTGCCTATATGTTATTCCAGTTGTCCAGCTGTCTAAGTACCAAATTTCATTGCTATCGGTACAGTAGTCTTTGCGTGAAAGAGCAACAAACACACACACACATCCTTACAAACTTTCGCCTTTATAATATTAGTAGTTAGTAGTAGTAGGAGAGGATTCATATAGGAAAAAAATTGTCATTAGTTTTAAATTTTACAGCATTGAAATTTGTAAATAAAAAAAATTACGAATTGTTACGAATTGTTAGAATCCCGCGTCGTGATCAATTTTTTTCATATCTTTACAAGTTTCTTAGAATAATGGGAAAGTTATTCTCATTGTCTCATTTAGTTCCAAACAAGATCTACCGAGTAACCAGATGTAATCTGTTTTATTGGGATATATATATATTTATTTAGTTTGAATATGGAATCAAAGTGTGAAAATCTGTCCGTTTATAGTGGTTCAAAATAGAGTCAAAAGGAGTCGGTAACATACAAACAAAAAAAAATAAATAGGCTGTTAAAAAGGTATCATTTGGTTATCAGTTGGATAAAGGTCGATCTCTCATGGGCTCTATGATCATAATATATCGATATTAGAAATCTAGTCTTGGTTGACTCATCAATAAAATGTGATTAGCGAATGGGTCCATGTAATTGCTTAATGATACGACATTAACGATGTTTTATTAATGACTCTTTATGGGTATGGAAAATTAATGGTCCTTAATTACTTCGGAGATCCCTTGGTTTCAGTACTTATTAATTATTATAAAACAACTGCGGTTTCGAAAGAGTTCAACATATTGTAAAAGTCACTTGTGTAAATTAACGTATTTAAAAAATGGCGCGGTGTGGAAGTTTATTAGGTAATTGTTATTGTATTTATTCATATGCGTAACCTGTAACATGTCTTATAATATATATATTTTTTGTGTTTTTTTCTCAGCATTGTAAAAGGCTTAAATTTTATTGTTCCGTAATATTTCAGCCCGGGCAAAATGCTTCATTTATTTATTTGCTGGGTCCTATACTTGGACGATATTAAACCCTTTTTTCTAAGTTATTTAATTAATCAAGCTTTATTAACTTTGTATACAGCGTTATGTCAATGCCAATCCAATTTGTCATCCAATTCGAAATCCAATTTCTGCTACTGCTGTACTGTAGACTATTAAATACTACATTAGTTATTATAATTACATTTTTCTTTCAGCTCTCATGATGTGTATGAGTATGGTGACAGCGCGGATAATTTGCCCCTGCCCGGTAATTTACGACCCGGTTTGTGGCACGGATGGGCAGGACTACCCCAATAAGCACTGCCTACGGTGCGACCCAAGCGTCCAAGTGGCCTTTTGGGGGAGATGTGACGAAGCCAGAGGTGTTGTGGATCATGACGGTTGATTGTGTAGTGTTTAGCTTGGTTAATAACGGCTGCCTGTTCTTTTGTCTGTTTGAAGTTCTTAGATTGCATCATATAGTATTTATTTATTTGCAGAAAACTACTTATTTACATTTTATAAGGACACTTATTATTTATTTATTTGGTAATTAAAAAATATACTATGATCAATTTTTTCCTTTATTACACATCCAGGCAACCATAATGTGCTCCATTGAAACGAGAACTGTAGAGGGTATGGTAATTTTTTTTTTTATAACAGAGCGGGCAACCGAGCAAGTGGGTCACATGACGCAACGCCACTGCCCATGAACATTCACAAAGTTTTAGCTTTTGTGGACCTGTTGCCGGCTTTCCATTACTTTGATTTAATCTTGGCAAAGTAATGGAAATTACTGAGAAAATCAGCAAATGTTTGTGACCCACACCAATCGATAAATCGTCGATACTATCCTCACTGGATAACAAACCTTCCTTCAAGAGGTACTAGCTACTCGCCCGGCTCCACCAGATTATAATATTGTTATTATAGCAGTTATTGTGCTAATCTAAGCGGAGACAAATCTAACTAACTTAATATCTTTAAAATATGTTCAGTTGTTCTTGAATTCTAAATGGTCCAACTAACAAGCACATCTTTTATATATATCTTACGTCTATATCACTAATAGCTAGATTTGCTTTAGACAAGTTTGAGAATCTTCTGTAAAATGCCGCCAGACTGCGAAGTGATAGGAACGAGTTAGATAGAAATACCTGTACATTACCTGTGTTTATTGTAGTGACAATTTAATAGCAAGGTTTCATTTAATCGTATTTGCAAAATTTTAAAAAGGAAATTGTATGAAATTCATTTTGTAAGATTTGCTTGGATTTCTATAATCTTATTGCATGTTCACATTAAGGCATAATATTCAGAATTTCTTTTTAAAAATTGAACAGTATTATTAATTAGCTTAACCGAGGAAAACGCCAAAATATTCGATTTAAATAAGCTATAGTTTATTTGAGAAATATTACTTTGAAAGAGGCTTTCCATACATGTAACCGTAAAAAAATCATGAATATGTAATTCAATGACTCATTGAATAGGACTTTAAAAGTGAAATAGTTAATTCTAAATAGTTTTTCATTTCTAAAGTCCACCGACTCTCATTGCGATATTATATCTTATTCAAAAATCAACATTTATAGTCTATGTAAACGAAGCCACAGATCAAAAGATAGTTGAATAATAAATCTATAAGAAACACACTTGTTTCGATGGTGCAGCAAACTGTAGTAAGTCGAGTAAATATAGAGATAACAGTATGACGAATGAAGTAAATTCTGGATTTGAAAATAAATTACATCTCTCCAAAAAATGTCATTTTTCCATTTCGTTAGTAATTTTCATCATAATAAATTAATTTGAATACATCCATATTTCTGGCTTGCAGCTTTTGGTACGTCTTACGAAAACGTATCATGCGTATATTATATTCGTTTTTAAATTTAAATAATAAAATAAATTATATTAACACGTTAATCCAACAATATCATGCGCACAGCCTTATTTCATTGTCGTGTCTCTGCAAATTGGATAAAATAACAAAATCTCCATATAAAAGCAGCATAAAATTTATTTACGAGCAATAACAATTTTGCGTGGACAGAGATTTGTAAGTTAAGAAATAGACATGGCGTCGAAAGTGATATATTTGATTTTAATAGCTTTTTTCATGGCTATGTTGTCTGAAACTATTATGTGTGCCAACGTCAAGTCTGCGGAAGAGGGCGGCCATTTTGAAAGCCGCCATGTTGAAAAACGTTCCTTGCTAGATGATGTCGATGAAGATAATTATAAACCGGCATATGAAAATGCTTTCGCCGGCCCTCATAGAATTCGCGTTATGCCTGGATATCTCCATTAAAATTTTTTATAACTGTATTATCGGAATGGTGCAATAATTTAGTTACATCAGTTAATTAATTAAAATATTTTAACGATTTTTATATTAGGATATTACTGTAATAAACTATTACGCAATGGTATTAAGTTGTTTTGATTGAGTAGAAAAATAAAAATCCTCGTTCAAATTTCGTATTTTAACCTGACATAAAAGAAATACATTTTCATTAAATTGTATTGTAATTGTAATACAGAATCAACCAATCACTTTGTAAGGAAACGTCTGTTCATATAAATAACAAAGCACGAGAGCTCTAATGGCCTCAACAATCCTAATCCTTTGGCTAGTTTTTACTACTTACGTGTATCTTTTATTGCTTTTAAAACTTGAAATTATATTTCGAATTGTAACATTCTGAACCTTTTCCCTAACTTATAATCAAATCTTGAAAAACTATTGAATAATATTAAGAAACATCCTTATTTTATAAGAATAACATGTCCTTCAGATATGAACGGGCAATAGTGGCTATGGATCTAAGAATATAAATCTGAATCGTTTATTTGTTTGTTTGTCATGCATGCTAATCTCAAGAATTATAGAACCGTTTTCAAAAATTCTATCACTGTTGGATAAGCATGTAATCCTAGAGTGATAAGGGCTTAATAATAAATTATTTTCCAGCACCACCCCATCCCTGGTTTATGGAAAAATACAGTAATAAATATATTAAATTAATTCAAAATATTCGATGACATCATTCATATCTATACTAAAATTATAAAGAGGAAACTTTTGTACTTCTGTATGTTTGGGATGTTTTCACACAAAAACCACTGGATCGATTTCAAAAATTCTTTCACAATTAGAAAGTTGCTATATCACCGAGTGACATATGTAACACGGGCCAAGCCAGGGCGAACAGCTACATTCTTTTTATAACACACTTTTATTTTTCATATAGTGTCTGTCTACTACTACTTAAGTTCAATTTACTAGAAGGATTATTAATAGTAGACACGTTACAATTTATTTAACAAATAAACAACCAACCATCCTCCTAACCCTTTAACTCCCCTCAATGTTTTTAGATAGATCCCCGCCTCTCTCTGGGCTTTCAGCGACTACAAAAGGGCTATAACGATCACTTTGAGACGGACTGGTTTAGAAAAGCTAGCTTACGTGGTGTACGATCAGCTGAATATCCATCATGGAGGGCTGGAAGTACCTATTTTTTTTCATTGACGAATCATTAAACCTGTAAAAGCTGGTTAATTTTTCTAAAATTCAGACTATTTGTCAAAGCATAGATTAATGCTGCCCCATTGCGAGGATTTCATTCTAAAAGCAAGCTTTAGGATAGAATAAATAATCATAGGGTCAATATAAGCAAATTTAAAAATATATATTTCGAATTAGTTCAACACATCAAAGCTCGCGGACCACACACAGCTGTCACCTATACGATATTGATCGCATTTCATAAAATAGTTAAAACATATATTTACCATCCTTTTAACATGGAGAAACCTTGAATGAATGTATACTCTGTTTGTATACTGAGGTATTTGCTGTATCAACGTTCCATATTTACAAATGGATTTGCGCAGTATGCATTTGTCTTCAACGATCACGGGATGAATGATGTATCTCGTAATTTGTGATCTGATTCAGTCTTTTTAGTGTTAATTAATAATTAAAAGAAATTTATGAACATTTTTTAGAAAATGAATGTATTTTGAAGTTTACCGAACACGCCGTCGTGAATTGCGAAAAAACTACGCTATTCTATTTTTCAATTTCTAACACTGCATTTATTAAATTAATACTAGTGGTCCGCCCTAGCCTATAGCCTTCCTCAAGAAATGGGATATCTAACACTGTAAGAATTTTTCAAATCGGAACAGTACTTCCTGAGATTAGTGCGTACAAAGAAACAAACAAATTATTCAGCGTTATAATATTAGTATAGATAATATCATCATATTGTATTTCATAGGTAGGTAATCAGTTCTAGGTGATGGACAATTTGCTAGGTGAAGGGGTGAAAGGCCTGAATTTCTAGGTTAGATTCTTTTTTATGACCTCAGCCTCCTCAGTGTTACCAACCAAGTTTAAATTTTATATTGCAATCAGTACGTATAGGCAAATATCTTCCTATTTTTATGGTTTTATGATATTTAGAAATACGTTGCTCAAAATTCAAAATCTCTCAAAACAACATTATTATTAAACTACTTATCTATGAAAACTATTTTATTAAATGATCAAATAAAATTATCTATAATAAACTAGATTCTATATAAACGCGGAGTGCGTCAAGCATGACGCACAACTGTTGATGTTTCATACAAATAAATTTATTTATTTTTTTTAAAAAGGAAGCATACAAATCGAACAATAATGATCTCGGCAATAATTGTTTATCATGCACATGAAAATTGAATACATAAACGAAGAATGTAAATAAATTAAGCATTCTGAATATTCTGTTGAGTTCGGTCATTGATTTGTCGAATGAGTCGTTTATTCTTTTTTGTTTTTTTTTTTTTATTATTATGTGTCTATTGTTTCATTTACCTTAATTGTTGTGCTAATTTCATCTCTTGAAAACTGATATTTTTGAAGCCATCATCATCATCATCAGCCCCTATATGTTCCCACTGCTGGGACACAGGCCTCCTCTGAGGGTTCAGGCCATAATCCACCACGCTGGCCAAGTGCGGGTTGGCAGATGTCACATGTCGAAGAACTTTTGATTCTTAGACCTGTCGGTTTACTCACGATGTGTTTCCTTCACTTTTTAATAGTGGTGATGTTATCCACATGTGCAGAAAAATAGACAAATCAATTTATTTCCTGCACGCTCGCCCGGTCTCGAACCCCGACTTATCGATTTTGAAGTCCGAGGTTCTCACCACTGAGCTACCACCATTTGAAGGCATATCTATTTTTAAATGGTATTTACATGGAACTGGTAAGTAAGCTGTATACTTATAGTATTATGTTGTCTGTGACACTTAGTACTTAATATTGATTACTTATTTCTATGAATAATTCAATGTCTATTTATCATGACATATTAGTGTCCGTGTGATATGTTATGTTGTTCTATAGATAACTACACGCACATAACACATTGGATGTTTTTACTTAATACATTAAGATATTTAAATAAAAACATGGTAATGATTAAAAATCTGTTTAATTTATAAAAATCCATAATACACGTTATAACTAAATAAGTAACAGGTTACAATAATATGTTCATCAATAATGAAAAATATATTCTTAGAAAGTAAATACCTAAATCTATAACTTATTAACCTAAGTTGAAAGCACTATATTTTATGTAATGTCATTTCAAAAAATACATTTTTGTTAAACGCGCGAGTCCTATATCAATCCAGTGAAATGAAGGCTAAACCAACAGTTATGTTAGCTATTTTATCGATTTTTTAGCATAGATACTTTATAGTTTAATATACGAGTAAGGTAAGCAAATGATGTTATTCTGCAATGTTAACAATATAAAAAAAAAAAAGGTTTTTTACACGTATTATGTATTAACGAGGTACAATATACATATTTTTATTATAATATAGGACTCTGCAAATTCACATTTTACAAATAAGCACCGTTGATTCAGCGACAATCTCTTAATTAAATGTTAGTGTTTTAGTGATCATTATAATACGATGTAGGTGTTGTCCACGCACGATATGATGGGTACAGATGTAGATAGGGTTGCCAACTTTTTTTACAACAAGTGAAGAGTATTTTCTTTTGTTTGTTTTATGTGTGTATTAGCGTCATTTTAAAAAATTCATTACGAATATTTAACTCGATTTATCTAACTGAAAACACCTACGCGTGTTATCCCAATGCATTCGCTAGACATATCCGATATGAATGTCGTTTAAAAAATAAACAGAACTTTAATATTTTACAGATTCTCAATCTTGTAAGTCGTAGGTAATCGCACACATGCATTAACTACACGCATTACTCATTTTGATGCTGAAAACATTAAAAAAAATTAAAAATCTTAATAGATTTGGCACAAAATCAGTGGAATACATAGTATTTTCTTGTGTTTGGTTTTACGCGAGTACTATACATTTAGAAATTAAAAACTTTTCAACGGATTTTAAACGCGAGCGTGGTCACGGGGAGACTGTAAAGTGTTCGAAACGTCGGGTTAATAATATAATGAATAAATCGCGTTTAAAATCCAGTGGAATACAGTTGTTCACCGAAAAGTAAGGAACCCTAGCAGATTATCTCATAATAACACATAAGTATAAAAATCTAGAGTTAGTACACAACTGTGCGAACTATCTACTTAAGTGGAAGTGCAAGGTTTTGGCATTGGCTTAACGATAAAAACATCGCCTTAAATTAAAACAATCTTACATCTATTTTTGGCACATTGAGAATTCACAGAACTTTGGTAATGGGTAATGGCGTTGTCTATGGCTACAAGTATATAATAAATTCAATGAATATACTTAAAATTACCCAGGGCTTTAGGTAAGAGTGATTGGGTACATTTTCCCTTATAAAAAATAACATTTTACTATCTAACATATTAATGCCCATGCGAAATCTTAAATTATCTTTTATCTATAATTTCTCAAGAGCGGTAACATTCAAAATTAGTTTTTATTCTTGAACGATAAGTTAAATACAAAGTTTGCAGTTTATAAATTCATCCTACGACATATAAAATCTAGAAAGCCGAATAAAATATAACTTATTAAGATAGCAACCATTATTTGATACATCAAATATACATAAATCGATATAGTTTTTAAGCTTACTTAATTACAATATTGTAAAATGAATGATGGTGTAAAAAAACAAATTCTGAGTCATAAATTGAGCTGATATTTCTGTACTATGTTTTTGTTTGATATTCTAACAAATTATTCCTGCAATTCCATGTATAGATAACACGTTAAATGTCTTCGTACGTTATAAAATTAATTATAATCTTGAAACGGGAACACGTCTTGTTTTGAAAAAGTTACAACAGAAGAATAAGTGCAATACAATAGACTTTATAGTCTATAACTCTATAGAGTATAGACTCTAGCTATAGGTTCTATACCACAACTAAATAATTGTCTTTGGTGATCTAATACAGCATTAAATATCTGGATAAATTATTAGGTATCTAACTCAGAATCTATTCCTGCTACACCAAATATTAGTAAATTATGGACAGTTAATTAGATGGGACTCATAGAATTTATCGAAATATACATAATATCAATACAATTAATAAGTTCAATGCCCTGGAGACGCAATATATTAATATTTAATTAATAAAAATATCTTTCGTTAAGTAACTTTCGAAATATACATTCATAATATAATCAGTAACGAAATTGTATCTTATAATCTCGTTTCTTTGAGTATTAAAAAAAAACTCTACTTATACATTATAAGAATATAATTATAGTTTTAACTATGATTCCTTCAATAGGAAAGGCGGTAGTCATCTTTCTTTAATGAGGACAGTAAGCGTTATGCGAAAAAAGTTTGTATAACTTTTTCTAGTTTATTTCTAAAACACTTAAACTAAGTATCGGTAACAAGCAAGTTCTTAATTTAATTGGATTAATATATATGATGGACACCAATTGTATTTTAATATTCTGTTAGGTGCATAACTGTCATTTTTATTTTTTCTACGGTCCACACGGGCACAGATAACATACTCATAGATTCGAGTATTAGGGGGTTGCATTCCAATTGGCATTTATTGAAAGCTCCGCCTTTCCGATTGTGAAATATAGCAATATATATTACACTTATCATCTAAAATTATATTAAAACCTCTATCATTCTGTAGTAATCTAAGAAAAAAATCTCTTCATAATTAAGAAATACTTAACTCTATGAACATTATAGCATAATACAAACTTAGTTTTTTGGTTAATGCAAGCGTGAATTATGACATAAAATAATATCGATAAAAATATATTTTTCGCTAATCTACGTTACAGAATATACATAAATATTAAAATACTATTTTATACTTTTTGTTGGTATGTATTTTGGTTTGATATTTTATTTCTTTTTCACAAACTTGTAAAAACTTTCTGTATAAGTAACGTAAATATTTTAAATATAATGTAAATATAACGGGTGGCCATTGCCATACTTATAAAAACTTGTTTACATACAGATTTTTTTGTCCCTAACGAACGAATCAATACATTCATCAATTCAACATTGTTTTTTTTTATTTCCATATTATATTCATACTTGTATAGGAATTTGTTCAACTCAATGAAAATTTATTGGGTGTTAATATAAAGTAAATAAAGTATGTTATATTGTTTTATAATTCATTGAAGTTGAAATAATAATAACTCTTTTCTACATAAAAGGTAATTTAAATAGGTAATCTAAAGATACTCTTATTATAAAATGGCGCCAAATGACAACAATTTTTAAAAAGGGACGAAAGAATCGCGCAAATAGGTTGAGAACCAGAATAATTATCGAACCCAAAAAACCGAAACGAACGGGAACTCTTTCGTTTTTGGTTTTCAGTTAAAAAAGTTATATCGATGTATAACCATTGCCATAGTTTCATTAACAACCTGATCAAAAAGTCTCTATATTAAGTAACAGGCTATCACTGTCAAAAATACAAACTGATTTAATTTTAAGTACATCCTACTTTAAGAATAGTTTGAGTTTCACGCTCTACGAAAAACAACAACACTAAATAAGTTGAATACAATATGATACCTCTATATACGATTTCCACGAGACATTTTGTAAGTAATCAAGCGCCGATTAACTTGTCCCTTCGTTACATAGAATGTAAGGGAATTGTTTTTTTTTTAATATTCGCGTCGACAATAGTATCCCAAAGACCTGCACTTCTGGCAGAGGTGCTGTGGATGTATCTTCGATTGGTCGCTGACGTCCAACCCGTCGGGTTTCTCGAGAGGCCTCTGGAATTTAAAAACAGAACATTAATTTATTCCTTGTTTCCAATTGGATCATTTCGACTTCAAGTATGGGAGGATTTTATCAATTCGAGTCAATTTTTTGTGTTTATTTACTTTTGACTAAATTGGATGAATCGATTATTGATTCTTTATTTAACTGAAAGCTGGTGCCTCCGATGTGGTCCCATTTAGTCTAGTTCTGATAATTTGAAGGCGGTTTAGTAATTTCTTAATATATTACGTGCTATTATATCAAAGGACAGCAAGGGAAAAATTGCACTTTAAATGACGATAGAGTTATTTGATTCTTCGATGATTTTAACATTCATCTTGTGTTCGATGTGATGAAGTTATGCCTCGTATTAGTTATAATTGTCGCTACTTTGGATGGTTGTTGTTCAATCATTTTTTTTGGTGAATGATAATTATTTCTGCAAAGCCTTTAAACTTTCAATCAATTTCCAACAAATCCTAATCAATGTGATTTGGTATGAAAACCTAAACAAGCCACAACGGCTCTTACTATCGCTGTGTTGAATCTTATTAGTTCAGCGTCTTTACACATTTTTTAAATAGTCAAAAATAATTTGTAGAATAAATTTTGTCATATTATACGATTAGATTGATACAATGAATTGTCTCTATAAACATAAAATTCTCATTTCACAATGTTCGTTCCCATACTCCTCCAAAACGCTTGGACCGGTCTATCACACTTCACACTATTAATATTATAAATGTGAAAGTTTGTTTGTTTGGATGTTTGTCCATCCACCATGCTGAACCCACTGAACGGATTTTGATGAAATTTGGTATACAGACAGAGTATGAGCTGACTTGAGTGATGGGAAACTTTTAATCCCGATTAAATGCTCATTTTGGATAAAACAGGAATCTTCATGTCGTCGGACGGAGCCGGGACGAGCATCTAGTTATATATACCCCTAGCAGCTGTATATTTTCAGCTCATTACATACCTAGTATTTTCTTGTGTTTGATTTTACGCGAGTATTATACACTAGCTTTTCGCCCGCGGTCTCGCCCGCGTGGTATTCGGTTATATCACTTTCATCTCCCTATTTCAACTCCTTATATATATATATAATCTATGGCTGTGAATGACATTGACATTTGTTACTCGCGTTTTTAAAAATATGCAAAATGAAATGTATATTTTTCAATATTTCTGAGAGATTTTCTTAATATTTTTTTCCGTAAGAACCTTCTCCTAATACTAACAAATACAACAAACAAGAATTAGTGAAATCGGTCCAGCATTTCACGCGTGATGCCAAGGAAAACGAGCTACATTTTTATATATATAGATTTAGAAATTAAAAACTTTTTAAAGATTTTAAACGCGATTTATTCATTACATTATTAACCCGACGTTTCGAACACTTAACAGCGAGCGTGGACACGGGGAGACCTCAATGTGGAGTTGGACGTTAAAAAGTTGTACATACCTGTTTATGTGGGAACACGTTGATCCGGCATTTGATGCACTCCTGCCCATTGTTGGCCCAGGAGTTACCGCTCATCCATTTGCGTTTACATTTGGGGCACTTGTACTCGCCAAAGCACCGTTTCTTGCCTTGATACGGGGTTAACCCTTCGCCTTTCGGACGGGCCTGGGAAATGTATTGGGAAATTTATCGTATTATATTAGAAAATTGCCTATTTTTTATGTATACTAAATGAATTGCATAATCCTACTTAATATTATAAATGCGAAAGTTTGTAAGGATGTGTGTGTGTTTGTTGTTCTTTCACGCAAAAACTGCTGAACCGATTGCAATGAAATTTGGTACGTAGATAGTTGGATAACTGGAATAATATATAAGAAACTTTTCATCCCAATATTCCTACGGGATACGGACTTACGTGGGTGAAACCGTTGGGCGCAGCTAGTGGTGTATAATCGTTTCTTGTGTGTTTTAGCTGAACAATTAATAAGCACTCTTCATTTTTCCTTTATCCTTTATAGCAACACCATTAAGTGCGTAGCTGGTAGTTAATTGTAGCAATCAAAAGAAAATATCCCTTATACGAATTGCAGGAAAAACGACAAAACTGAGACTATTTTACAGCGAGAGCTATATTGTTGGATTTCTGCTTGATAATCCCTGATTAAATATCAAGCTATACGCAAAATACACGATAAAATATCTATCTTATACTTATATACTCTATGATTTTTTATATACTCTTTTATGAGGCTTAATTTCGTAACGTGAAAAACTTGTAAAAAGCCAATATCGATAATTATAATCTGACAACCCCTCGGCATACTTTCAAATCATTAATTTTCCTTAGTACGGGTGAAATTTTTAAATAAAGTTGCAACTTTTTTGAGTAGGGCTTATGTAGGTCATATAAAGGGAGAAGAAATAGTACGTATATAACATTAGTAGTAGATACGGGTAACAAATTAATCCAGTACAGGGCTATATAAGGCTACGCGCCTATGTCACTCTGATAGACTTATAATATTGATCGAAGGTCACTTTTTAGTCTCATACCTATCTCCGACCCATAAAATTATATCATAAAGTCGCTCATTGGGAAAGAAAGACAAATTAACAAATAATCACATTTTAGCATAACATATAGGTAACTAACTTTCCACATGCAGCTTCGTCCTCCTAGTCAATGGAAAAGATAGATCGTTTTGGAGTTCTTACCGAATAGTTACTCTTCTCGTTGGATTTCTGGGTTAAACACTATCCTATGTCATTTCTAGGGTCTCAAGCTATCTCTGTACTAAATTTCATCCAAATCAGTTCAGTTGTTTAGGCGTGAAGAAGAGATACGGACAGACAGAGTGAATAGTTTCGCATTTATAACATTAATGGGGATATGTATATACACTATATTATCTCAATCAGTTAGATACAAACAAGATTGGCTGCTGGACCGAAATTCGTATTGCATGTTATGTATCTGAAGTAAACATAACATTGTATCGCAATGTTTTCGTAAACATGCCAATATTTGTTTATTATTTATTATTATTTATTGGCGATCGTCGAATTTAACATCTGTTCGAAATCTTAAATACCATGTATTTTAAATACCATGTATTATAACTACGTTCTTATCCAAGAGGAGCGATCGTAACGAACCCGTGAATTTATGTTTATATGGTATACATATATGTACAAGTAATACCTAGCCGTCATCCTTTCCTCCTTAAAAAGTAGTTTATATAACATATATAATGTTTTTGTGATAACTTATTACATATTTAAATTTATAATTTGTTATTGGTCTCTATTATAAACTCACACTTAAATGTTCCTTTCAAACATCGTAACAAAATATTAACATTTATAACCGATTCAGAAAAAAGTATTTATGTATACTGAATAGTCTGTGCTTATAGGTATAGACTGCTTAGCCTTGTATAGTATTATATTATCTGTGACTACAAAAGCTCTCATGTAAGTATTATTTACGTATACGTAAGTCCGTATCCCGTAGGAATATCGGGATAAAAAGTTGCCTATATGTTATTCCAGTTGTCCAGCTATCTACGTATTATATATAATTTCATTGCAATCGGTTCAGTAGTTTTTGCGTATAAGAGTAACAAACACACACATACATCCTTACTAACTATCGCATTTATAATATTAAGTGGGATAGGATTCCTTTTTATAAATTACATATTATTGTTATATAACGGGTGCCTCAAAGAAAGTAAGCCACTTCAGTTTAGAATTGTTTAGTCTAATCGCATTTAAACGTTTCAATAGGAATCAAAACAAAGAGGTTTGTTATTTTACGTTTGCACCGTAAACCTGAACTCACAGCAATAAATTGTAGTCGACACTTCAGCGTGCTTCAACCTCTCAGAAAATTGGAGAACTCATAAATTACTTTTTTAACGATACGAAATTAAACACTAGGAACGAACGGATGTTCAACTGGCATAGATTAAAAATGGCGGGAAATTTGACAGCTTGACACTTGAATCACAGAACACTTCTAGCGGTCATATATATTTTATTTAGGTGCCTTTCTTATTTTTTATCACCTATTCAGTCAATGATTATTGTGACTAAAACTATTATGCCTTCAAAAATAATTTGGTACTGTTATCGCTTTATTCGCAGAACATTTAGGGTAGATTTTTCAATTATTGGCCAAAATTTATTAGATTAGATTTAAAAATCGGCCCTTAAAATTGAAGTAAAATGTAATAAACAAAATGAGTTAGTTATATCTTCACTTCCTAGTATAGAACAAAGTCTTTCCGCCGTCTGTGTGTCTGTAAGTATGTTTAGATCTATAAAATTGCGCAACAGATTTAAGAGGAAGGTTTATAATAATATCCATTAAATATTGGAGGAATACTGTTATTTTTGAGGTTTCTTATATCCTCTATCCTTTCCTACTATCAAAGATAGTAGGAAATCTTCACGGTATAGGGAAACGGGTTTAACGCCGAAATTGTCGCATTAAAAGTTTCAGATTTTCCGTTCAAAACAAGATTGATTTCCCGTTACCTTCGCGGCTACTGGCATACAAATTCTACGCCTTTAGATCTTCTTTATTTCATAGGATTTTGATAGTATGTCAGTCTGTCTGTCTGTCTTGGTAGTAAACAATTAAGATCAAGCGTGATCTTGACACAGAGATCCATTTAAAATTCCTTTGAATAGAAGAATATGTATAAATAAAATGTATTTGGCAAGCCGCCCGTCGGTCTATCGCGTGAAAATAGAAAACCTATTTGGTGATAATTTTAAACAATAATTTTACGGAACTCTGACACAAAACTATTTATGTCCTTGTGAATTGTTAATAGATACTTTATATACCGTTTTTTCAAATCTATACTAATATTATAAGGCTGAAGAGTTTGTTTGCTTGTTTGTTTGTTTGAACATACTAATCTCAGGAACTACTGGGCCGATTTGAAAATTTCTTTCAGTGTTAGATAGCCCATTTATTGAGGAAGGCTAAATATGTACCACGGACGAAGCCGGGGCGGACCGCTAATAAAGGATACCTTCCCCGGTGCGAGCTGGTCAAAAGCGTGATAAAGCGTGCTCGGCTCCCACACTCATTAGTAGTTTTACACACATAACTTTTGATTGTGAAAAAGTGAAGTCCCGTGTAGTAGGGGACTGTGCTATGGGGTAGATGACATAGATCGATTTTCTATATGGACAAGTAAGTGATCAGCCTTCTGTGTCCTGCCAGACCGAGACGTTTTTTTTATTGTGCGTCCCCACCGAGAATCGAATCCAGGACCCCTCGGTTCTCGGTTCTACGCTCATTCGTTAACCACTGTACCAAGGAGGAGGTCATAACTTTTGATTACCACCTATTATTTAGGCCTGTTCCGTTTACGCAGTCCAGAAGGATCCTCAATAGCAGGAGGTCCTTAACGAAAAAGTATATACTATATACCTAGTCTTGCCATAAATATTGTAATAAAGAAAAAAGAAAATTGTTAACTGCAAATAACATTTAT
>NC_052106.1:7266575-7321923 GCF_012273895.1 Zerene cesonia | reverse complement strand
ACAGATTCGAAATTCAAATGTAATATTTTTTTATAATTAAGTGTAACAGTATTTATGGCCAGACTAAGTATAATAGGAAACATATGTATGTTATATATTATGTATGTATACGTATATGTATAAATTAATGCCTATGCTTATGAAATATGTTAAATGCTACACAAATAAAACTGTCTCACCTGTGGACAGTCTCCAATATAATGTCCTTTCTTGAAGCATAAGTGACACATGTATGCCGGGGGCGGGGGCCGAGGTGGTCTCCGCAGTGACAGGGCCGCCAACTGCTCTGCTAGTGAGCTGGCGTCGTCTGCTGGCGGCTGGGTCGTCCCGGGTGCCGCTGTGGGAAGCGGGCCCCATACTGAACCGGGTACCCACTGGAATTCGTTAATAAATAAATAAATTTATGCATAGACAACTAATTGGAAAGAACCCATTTTATGGAAAGTAAAGAAAACTGTATGTACTGTAATGAGGCAAGAAAAATGTGTTAAATTTAGGTAAATTTAAATAAAAAAAATCTATGTCTACGATAGCACAAAGATGAACGATTCGGATTGTTTTCGTGAACTTATAATTATTTTTTTTTGGTTTGTTTTTAACCCTTCTGGAGAGCGGGCTTCATATTTTAGAGTATATATATATGATTATATAGAATGCACGTTAATTGTCATTGACAGTCTATATCTAGTACAAAACTAAAGCTGAAGAAGACTGATGACAACGATCAAAATCAATGTATAAAAGTAACAATAAACTACGAGTATTACCAGAAAGTTCCACATAATTTTTTATATGTGTACAATTTACAATCTAATTAAATATAAATCATAGTTTTACAACGTACAATTTAAGTACCGAATTTTCTGTTTTAATTTTTACCGAATGTTTATCACGTCTGTCAAATAGTACTCGTATTAAAATTATTTTTACAACGACCTCATATCACCAAGATGCTCTAATTAATTTCACAGATCAACGCGGATACAAATATAACAGCTGTACGATGCTTTGGTCACACGCATGTGTTATTTGGATTAGACTAGCCAACGGTCTTTTCAGCTAAGAACGAATCATAGACAATAGGCAATTTATAAGAGCAGAAAAAAAACAATATGTACAAAATATAAGTGTATTTTGTACATATTGTTTTTTTTGTGATATAAAAATATTTTTTGTGGATCTGTGTGAAAACATTTACGATAAATAGTTTCATATTTAATGATTCAGAATATATGGTTTGAAGTGAGGTGAAAGAAAAAAAACAAAGATTATTTTGCCGCCTAAATAGAATTTGCGATCCGTTTTTAAATATGTGACGTTTACCGTTCGAAGTTTGAAGTATTTTGTAATTTCCGTTAGCTTCCCGTAAAAGACGTTTGATGTGTGATTAATCGATTTATTTCTGGTTTTTCCTTGAAAGATGGTGGCTGAGAATAATGGGTGATGTATCGACCCAATTTATTTCCATATGTAGGTGATCTTTCGAACATCCGTCTATTAAAGAACGATTTATCTTCTTATTACTAAAAAGTTCTAAATTTACGTCAAACTTTGTTTTATTCGATAATTACATGAGTTTAAATTAATATCCTGATTAGGATCGCAAGGATAAATGTTTTTCATGTACTTTTACATTTTATATATTTAACACATGTTTTGTTGTTTTGTTTTTTGAACTAAGTGTATCGTTTTCCTACATATTGCATCACTGCGTAATAACAAGGATCTTTAATATTATGTTCTTTTGACTTCAACTTCTACTTCTATGTGACAACCACACAAAGATTTATTTATCTACATCGTTTTAATGTACATTCGTATAGAGGTTAAATTATCGCCAATTGTATTATATTTTTTTTTATAAACATGATGTTGTCTTCCGTATACAGTAAATTGTCATAATTATAGAAATAATAGTTTTACCCGCAGTTTCTCTACCCAGATTCAGAAAAAAGTAACTTTAATTTATTCCAGGTCTGTCTGCACAACAAATTATATCTTTTATTAGTTTATCGTGAATGAATAACAAACATCTATAGATCAGTAATTTTCTTTTTTAATTTATATTACAAAATATAAGTAGAAGTTAGATAACTGCCCAGTATGTTTACCTTTTCAAACGTTAGATTTTGAGTTATTAACGATAAATAAGAAGTTTATAGATTGTTTAAAACTCTGCGTAAAGTTATGAATAATATATGGTACGAAAATTATTTCCGAGCATACACCTATTTTTAGGCAAAATAAAGTTAGTAGTGTTGGGTTTTTCGAAATATTCGCTCAGAATTTTACTATTTGATGAAACGGTTTAATTGTGATGTTGCCTTGTTTAAAGGTATCATCTGGTTATTGATTAATGTTTTTATAATTAATTTTACCTATTATAAATACCAATGATTATTCTTGTAAAACGATTGAGCAATGCTAAAACGTGGTAGAGGAAACTTTTCAAGTATCACCAACTTGATAAGTTAAAAGACCTATACGTTTTCTTACTACAAATTTAAGGACGCAACCATACCAAATACACCTCAAAATTATGTCCTTACAACCTTTTCATACTTTTGGGTATCTGTTCACGTCACTATTTGTACGAAAACCGGATAACTTTTCAGGAAATCAACATAACAACACATAATCTAAATACTACAAGCCTACGTCCTATCTATTTTTTAATATATATCCTTTAATTATTGTAAAACCAGCTGCGCCCCGTGGTTTCACCCGCATAGGAATATCGGGATAAAAAGTTGCCTATGTGTTATTCCAATTGTCCAGCTATCTATGCACCAAATTTAATTGCAATCGGCTATGTAGTTTTTGCGTGAAAGAGTAACAAACATACATGCATTCTCACAAACTTTCGCATTTATTAGATTAGTCGGATACGTCCAAAATTCTATGGTGCCAACACATTTTATGGAAAAATCGGCTTGTTTGTCCCCTGCGCCTCTGTGGTAATTTGTATAAGTATATCTTATATCTTTAAACGAGCAATTCTTGTAGAAAATGACTTAAACTTACTTTTTTAACAAATAGGAGGCGTTTGAGTATTCCCAAATTATTATGACTCTTCCTGACATCTATTGGCGAATAATAATACTATAAATGCGAAAGTTTGTGAGGATGGATGCATGTGTATGTGTGCGTCTGTTACTCTTTCACGCAAAAACTACTGAACCGATTGCAATGAAATTTGCTTCGTAGATAGCTGGACAACGGAAATAACACATAGGCACTTTTTGTACCGATATTCCTATGGGATACGGACTTACGCGGTTTCAACCGCGGGTCACAGCTAGTAAGTATTTAAACATGACCATTTATATATGGTGTTATATATCACAGGTGGCGGAGATCAAGAGCACGGGATGTTGACAGTGGTAACACGACGCCGTGCTGAATCGTGTCGTTGTTGAGTTGACTCGTTAGTGATCTCTACTAAGTTTAACACAGCCATATGCTCATTATCAAATCTATTTATTCTTTTAGTTTACTTTAGGAGTGCTGTTAATTTGTTAAAGATAAGTAGATGTTAGGTAGGTTCCATTTATTTCTTTTGAGACACTATTTTAATTTTTATAATTGTTTTGTCTTATTATCTTTTTCTTCTTCTTGTTATATTTTATTATCTTTTTTCTTTTTCTATATGTATTTTTTTCGTGTCCTAGTGGGATGTCGACCTTGCAGGTAGCCTGATAAGTCAGCGGCTATGAACATTTCAGAGATAGGGGACCTGTAATCGCGTTGTCTACTTTAAAGGGGTCAATGGTAAGGAAAGAATTGACCATGGGAATAAAGGATTAGGCTGGGAAGAAAGAGTAAAGGGATACGAACACCAAATCTGAAGGTACGTAATATAGTAGAGGTATAAATGAGCGGTCTCTGTGGAAGTGTCGAGTAAATACCTGCTGTAGCTAAATTTAACCCATCTACTTGTAACATGTGTTCTTACCACATGTCTATTACCTGACGGTGGAAGTACGGTGGTATTAGTGGAAGGTAATCGACCTTAGCCATCCAGGGACTGTCTTACATATTGTATAGAAATATACATCGCTTCTGGTGGTTTATTTGATCACTGTAATTCGATTACTTAAATGTTTTGTTACTATTAGTAAAACTTTTGTAAAATGTAATGAGGTTTAGATTAAATTGCAGTTCAATAATAAATTGCCCCAAAAAATAACGTGTACGTAAAATATCAACCATTTTGGTTGAGTTGTCCACACCTTGCCCTTGGTACATATATAAGATGCAGCTTTGTAATAGCAAAAGTCTTTTTGAAATCGGTCAGTAGTTTGTTTGAAAATATTACAAGCATACATACATGTTACTTCTTTATAATGTTATAGTTTAGATAGACTTTCACAACTATACACATAACAAACTATAAGAAGATTAGGATTTTTAAGAAAATATATACATAGCTAGTAGTGATTCTTAAATCGTAAATAGGGACATACATAAATGGCTTACGATAAACTACATTTAGTTTAATCACATTCATTTTATACTGTTAATACATATTACTTCGGTTTTAAACAGATTTTCAGGAATTGTGATGCAAAAGAACCCAGTATCAATCAAAGTTTAAAGTCAAAATGAGTTATTAAAAAATTAAGTAACATGTCAAACCGAAATCTCTTTAAACAATATGTAGTATTTTATATCACTTCTATAACGGATGTGAGTGGGAATGGGGTTAGAAGTAAGAGTACCTGGCCTAATTCAAACTCAAACTCAAAGTCACACATTTATTTATTCTATTAGACTTCTTATAGAAGCATGTGCAATGTAGAAGCAAGTGGCTGGACCGATTAAAAAAAAATATCTTCAGGTGGATTTGAAATGGTTTAAATTTACAATTCAAACGCGAGCGAAGCTGTGCTCAAAAGCTAGTTATATTACTTAAATTTATAATTAGTGTAGTTGAAGCAATTTAGAAATAAACTTGTATAAAAATATTCCAGAAATTTCTTGTTGTATTTCGAAAGAGTTCTATTTTTGCCTGATTACGGCGAAACCAAAGTAAACGAAACCAAAAATATGTAAGTAATATACAGGTTTGTGTGTCTGTTCCAGCGAAACTTTAATACTAAGCATGTACTGTAGAGCTTTAAAGAATTGTTAATTGTTTAAAAGTTGTCACATCACATTAAATTCAACACATGATGACCATAACATATTCTGTTAAATAGGTTTAGGATTCACTTGAGTATATTGCGAATGGATCGCTGTATCATTCAGAGCCTAATTATCAAATGTGTGTGACATAAAAAAGGATTCACAAATATTGGCCTTATCGTAAAAACCGAAGAAGGTTCACGATTCGACATTCTTTTTCTTTTGATCTGTTCTTAGAGTATACAGGCGTTTCGTTACTCTATAACTCTGTGGGTTTTCAAACAATTATTTGTGTGTTTGATGACCTCCTTACGCACTCCTTAAAAACGTTATATCTTAACTTAGGTTATTAATTCCTTTCGATTAATTATTATTATTGTCTGTGACATCACAAAATGGCGAAAAATCGTTCCTATTCTCGTTATAATCGCATGAGATAATCTTAAAAACTCCATACCACAATGCTACATGTATTAATTTACTGGGGTGCATTAAGGTTCTTAAACATAAACTACGTTGACAAATGGAGCAACTGGTAGATGTTTTCTTAACAGCCTTAGATATAAAACACCTGTCCCCATGTTATTACATATCAATTTAGAGTGTGTGCGTTTAGTTTTACAAAGCACGGTCTCATGCTCCTCTGTATTTAAAATATATTTATAATATTTAGATGCTGTTACATGCGGAGTCAGCAGTGTGTATTGAATTGGTCTTTCCGCTACGTTTGTATAAATGTAGTGTTTTTAACTCGCTTTTATTAGCTTCACCTGTATGTTTGTATGTAACAGTGGCGTAGCTAGGGGGACAAGGGCCCTGGTGCATAGGGAAAGAATCGGGCCCTCCTCCCCTCTTTCCGCCTTCCTCCCCTCTTTCAAAGCTGAGGTTAGAGGGCCCCCTGAGCTCCGGGGCCCTGGTGCACTGCACCACCTGGCCATATGATAGCTACGCCACTGGTATGTAATCGACTCATATTTCCTTCTCCTCGCCCTTCCCAGTCAATTTCTTTTTTCCAGTCATCAATCCTTAAAAGCGGGCAGCGCATTCTCAGAGGTTCAGCCTCTGCGAATGTTCATGGGCGGTGGTGATCGTTTACCATCAGGCGAACCACCAGCTCAGTTGCCCGCTGTGATATAATAAAACCTCCTTTAAACTTTGACACATTGAACACATTTGACGCATTAAATAGTTTATCTGTATGTTCGTTACCTGTTACCATGGTTACCTGGAAGTGATCACTTCTAAGTGATAAGGCCGCAGAACAAATGGTACACTTTCTTTTGCCACTATATTATAATTACAGTTTTTTTTTTCATTTTAGTCCTTGTACAATCTGGTTAAATATTTAAATAAACAAACGGAGAGACTTCATTTAAACTTTGTTCACTTATCAAGGATGGACAATAATTTCATGAGTTTATCTTATTATCCTGATTAGAATCTAGGATTATAAATGCGCTAATGCAGAGCTAAACATTTAATTTATAGTTTTATAGCATTGAAATGCTTTTATAAATGAGAAATTTTGAAAGAATAGAAAAAATTTGATCACGAGGCAGGATTCGAACCTGCGTTTCTTGCCTTCTTGCTACGGTTAGGCAAGAAACGCAGAGCTAAACAGTTTTATTTATATACACTTACCTACTGCTTATAAATTGCTCTATGACATATGTTGCTCTTACTGCCTACTAGTATATTATCTGTGCTCTTACAGTTTCATATTTTATATAATCACCAGTAAATTATTTTTCCTTTGTCTCTTTGCTTAGGTCTAATATTAGTATTAAATTGAATAATACACACTGAATTCAATTAAACTAATTATCGCCCCGTATTTGAATTTGAGTTCTAGTTATTTTTTTGCAATACGTAAACAAAAAAAAATATGATGTAGGCATTAAGTATCAAAGGAAATAATTTGCATTTAATACTTCATGACTTACTGACACCTTATTGGGTGTAATGTGTTTTATTGATTTATCCCACTTTCCTACTAATATTATAAATACGAAATTTTGTAAGGATAGTGTGTGTTTGTTGCTCTTTCACGCAAAAACTATTGAACTGATTGCAATGAAATTTGGTACGTAGACAGCTGGACAACTGGAATAACATATAGACAATTTTTAATCTCGAGATTTCTACGGGATGCGGACTTAGGCGGGTGAAACCGCGGGGCGCAGCTAGTTTATTTATACTTTAATTTGCTCCAAAGCTTCACAATGAACCTTAACCTAATTATAAATGACTAGCGGTCCACACCCGCTTCGCCCGTGGTTCAAATGAAGCCAATAGACATCCTGAATAAATGGGCTATCTAATACTGAAAAAATTTTTCAAATCGGATAAGCAGTTCCTGAGATTTTTGGTTTCAAACAAACAAACTCTTCAGCTTTATGATATAAGTATAGATAACAGGGAGATTTAATATATTTAATACATGATTAGCAAATTGAAACATATAAACATCTGTTCTTCTGTGTATATATATGCTAAAAGTGTGGCAAAGTTCATTCACCTCCCTCAGCAAATAATTAATATAATAATAAGAAACAATAAGTAATTTTCGTAAAAAGAGGGACAAACATTTTGCTTCATATATAGATAATTTTGAATCATGTTATATATAACATGCACATATATATAGATCATGGTAGAGAAATATAACGCTTATAAAACCGAGTCGTCAGATGTTCAAAAACAATTAATAAGTGTGTCCGCCATGACCTAATTGACTGTATTTAAATTGATCTGCTCGCCTGCGCCCGTTATTATAATTATAGATTTTCCGATATAAATATTATGATTTCGATATTGAGAGATAAGATATTTATGCCAAATGTCGTTATTACAGAAAATAATTGCAACAAAACACATGTACAATCGCATGTCGTTCCTCGGACGTTAAAAAAATTGAATTTTATTTTCGCTCAAAATATTAGTCATTTACGAAATATCCCAAATCTCATATCTGTATTATATGTCAAGATATTCCAAAGCTAAGTGTAACTAAGTTGTAAAATTGCATTCGGTTATATTGATTGATTCTTTTTCTACTATCCTAATAATGTGATGATGTGTGTGTGTTTGTTGCCCTTTCACGCAAAAACTGCTGAACCGATTGTAATGAAATTTGGTACGTAGACAGCTGGACAACTGGAATAACATATAGGCAACTTTTTATCCCGATATTCCTACGGAATACGGACTTACGCGGGTGAAACCGCGGGGCGCAGCTAGTCTTATATATAGATGTCAAACTTGATTTCGTATATTGGCCGTGTGGGGATAAATATTGAAAAGTTTTGGAACCACTGAATCCATGATTTTTATATGAATGCTGTGAGCGAGTTTGTAATTTATAGAAAACAATGTTCTAATGTTCCGCAACTATGATGTCTAAAAAAATATGTATGTGTTTGTTTTTTATCAAAACTATTACGTTTTTGAACCAAACAATATTGTTTCGTAATTTATATGAAAATCAGTAGTTCTAAACTTTAAGTAGATATGCCGTTTGAGAAAAACGTGACATGAATGTGTATTCAGTATATATTTCTTTACATTAAATTGTACTATTGAGTTTCTAATTGTGTTATATGAGTATATTTCATTTGTTTTTTTACTATTTTATGAACAAAAGTACAACTTGTTAGTTTCCTCTAAAGAAACTGTTAAAGTCGTTCTTGATACCTGATTGAATGTTAAAACTTTTTTTTTTTTTTTTTTTTTTTAATGTCACATTCGGCAATGGAGCTGGTGGGACGCCTGATGGTAAGCGCTACCACCGCCCATGAACATTTGGAGAGGCATAAGGTCCATTGCAGACCTTACGCCTCTACAAATGGATTGCCGACTTTTTGGGAAGGGATTAAGAAAGGATTGGCCATAGGAATAAAGGAAAGGACTGGGAAGGGTAAGGAAAAGGATATGGGCCTCCGGCTCCCCCACTCACCGAACGAAACACAGCAAAATGCTATTTCACGCCGGTCTTCTGTGGGGGTGTGGTTCTTCCCCGGTGCGAGCTGGCCCAATTCGTGCCGAAGCGTGCTCGACTACCACATAAAACTATGTTATGGCGAATCGAGTGATTCTAGAAGAAGTCTAATTAAATAAATAAACGTTTGCGTTGACCTTGATTACGTTAAGTGAGATTTGAAGCGAAGATGAAAACTCCTTTTTTGTTCGTGCTATAAAATAATTATTACCTAAATAAAAATTCAACAATATTGTAGCTTATATTCTTCATTATTAAAGTATTTATATGTTTCGATGATACTTTGCCTCTTGTTTGAAAGAAATCTCAGATTATGATAATACCTTCCTTAAAGTTGCGGACCCTATGAACTTGTGTGTGTTATTTTTGTGTCTAGGCATACGGTTGAATATTTTTTGTAACTATGTTTTGTAGTAGTCACACACTGAGAAACACATAATATATAAATAATTATTATACTAATATGTTTGTTATGGCACGTAATAGAAATTTTCCAAATTAAAGACCCAAATTTTTATTCGATTTCTGTGTTTTCTTTGCAGCCGATTATGGAAAAACATGCAAAAATATGAATTTCTTAATACAATAGATGCAAATTAATCGGATGTTTGAAGTGTATATAAATACAATACCTATATACCAACATTATTTCATGAAATCATATATTCTGATATTTAGAAATGCGCATAATGATAACAATGTAGCAACATACCTGATCGTTCTGATCATGAGTCAGATATAGCCAGCCGAGCAACGCCTGAGGGCAGCCCTCTGTCTTGCCGCACCATTGAGGCAAATCTCCGCCGAGGGCGGTTGGCGACATCGCCGCATCGGTGTCGCACTTATCGATAAACGTACAGCACTAATCACTCGAAATTCGAAAATTTGAATTCGAAAATGGAATGTTTTCACGTTCGGGCATGTGCGCGGTCGGCCGGGTGAGGATTATTTTTGGATCGTACGTTGTGCGGGATGCGCGCGCGCCGTCTGCACAGTGACTGTAGCCGCTCCTTGAGACGGGAGATGTAGGGATTAGGGACGTGTGGCCGCTATTTGCTTGTCGAGTTCGTTGATCGTTGTTATTTAATTGACACAGTTAGAAATGTGACGTCAGCAATCTCTTTTCAAAACAATTTCTTCCATGTGTTTGTTCTACAAATACGATTCATAAATAGTAATTCTCGTAACAATAAAAGTAGCGAAAATTCAATCTTAACTTCAAATCGCAGACGTTGGTAAAAATATAAGTAGAAATAGAGATTAATAAAAGTAATAATTTTTATTAATATAATTTACATATAAATTATATTGAATTCTAAATCTAAGTCTTAGCGTTGGTTTCCTAATACTACGATTTCAAGCACACAGAAACTTTTATTCATTGGCATATTTTGATATATTTCTCATTGAAATACTATTAAAAACATAAAGAAGTCTTTCTATCTCAAGCGTAATTCAAATCTGCTAACCAGCATATTTGACATCGCCTACACTATTCATCGATAATAGAATCTATCGTACAGTGTAGGTACATCACTATGAAACATGTGGGCGCACCCGATGTAGGGACTCCGTAGAGTAATATTTTCGTTCAGGCCCCCCTACCATGATATAGGTCGTCCTGTTGAATTTCGGCAAATTAACAAAAAATGAGCAACGCGTCGTCGCTGTAGGTTTTTCGCTGGCTTGATTGTTTGCTTTTTAGAAAACTACATCTTTCCTACGTAATTTATGGTCAATATCACTACAATTCACTTTATATAAAAAACTTAGAAGTTAGAAGATAGTATGTATATTTTGTAAGAACTATAAACTAGATATATCAATAACGTCTCACTTCTTGTTGGTAATAGAACTAGTATAGTGCTGCAATAATTTAATTATCTATGGTGCTTGTTATAAATTATAGTAATATTGAATACTAGCCGTTCCCCCCGGCTTCGTCCGTGGTACATATATAGCCTATGTTACTCGCAGATAATGTAGCTTTATAGGTGAAAGAATTTTTAAAATCGGTCCAGTAGCTTTTGAGTCCATTATCCAAAATAAACAAAGAAATAAAAATGCAAATTTTTCCTCTTTATAATATTAGTGTAGACGTAGATACATAATAAAATATTGTATGCAAGAAAAATTTTGAATTAGATTTTTTTCCATGCGGAAACAGAGATAAAATATACCTTCTTCTTTCATAAAAAAAGAAGCTTAAATTACTTTCAATGTTTTATGAAATATTTACCAATCTGGTGTAGGTTTCCTAATTCAAAAGTATAACAGATATGTGGTAACTCTGAGTAGTTTGAGCACCTCAGCCCTGGACCAAAGCATACTGCAACGCGATCCTCTCAATGTTTATCGAAAATAAAATTTGCGTACAAGCATTCCGGCGAGCGTGATAGAAATGGGAGAATGCTAGTGCATTCTCGGAAATGCGACCGTGTGAGTTTTATACGAGTTATTTATAACAAAATAACGCCCGGATGTTTATAACGCGGGTAGTTGTAATAGTCGAAGCGATATGTAAATGATATTGAGCTTCTGTTATGTCCAGTTATTGTCACACAATTTTCAACCGATATAATGTTCCCTAATAAATTGATTTGGTAATTTTTCAGTTGACTAAAAACCTACTTTGCACATTTCAGACATTTTGCGTTTCATCAAAACTCGTAGAGTTTTTTAAATGAATAGCGAAATAAAATGTTATACCTTCATATTATATCCTAAGCAAATTGACAAAATCTCACCCTCCTCGAGTATTGCATGTGCATTTTGCGATAAAATAAGGTTTAGCTTGTGAATAAAAGGACAGACATAAAAAAAAAACTATTAATACTATGTAGTTACATTTATAGAAAAACTATAGACATTTATCGAGTATAGGAGCCAAGTACGTGTCGGCACGAATTGGACCAGCTCGCACCGAGGAATATCCACATCTCCCAGAAGAAGTGAAACACTTCACGTCACCCTTCCCAATCCGTTCCTTTCTTTCCTAGTCAATCCTTTAAGATAAAAGATAAGTGATTAATTAGAACGATAAATCACGATTTGTAACGAATAATAATATTAAGCTTATGGCAACATCAAAGAGTTCTAAACGTTTTTAAAATTAGACTCGTGTTTCCAAATAAGAAAATGATTAAAAATTTAGTGACGAAGGACACTTCATATAAGATGACTTTTATTAATTGATTCATTTTCCCATAAATTATGGAAACTAAAAAATCCAAAAAATTTTATATTATACACGATTTTTTTATCTGATAGTTGACAAAGGAACCGATGTGTCGCCTGATGATAAAAAGCAGTATACCATGAAAATTCGCAGACTCCAGTGCAAATGGAATGTCAAATTTCATGGAAATTGGATAAGGAATAAGGCCTGATTGAGGGAACGTAAGAAAGGACTGGCAGGGGTAGGGAAAAGGATAAAGGCCTTTGGATCCAGAACCGCCGAAACGAAATACGCTAGCATGCATTCTTAGGGGTATCGTCGCGGTGCGATCTGGCCCAATTCTTGCTGAAGCCTGCTCGACTCCTTTGGGAGATAAAAGTTAAATATATATTTATGTTAGAGTCAAAACTCTGCGTCTGTCAAAACCATTTTTGGCAAAAATCACTAAAAAGCCATTTTGACCGATGCCTTCCATTATTTTAAGTGATTTTGCACTCGAAAGTGGTTTTAACAGGCAACTAGAAGCATACAAGCATACATGTATAGCTCGAACACTTCAAAACACAATGAAGAGTCGAGTAATAATAGTAGAGTAGAGTAAGAGTCTGTAAATGTACATTAAAAACCACTTACAATGTCTTCGAATAATGTTATAGTTACATTTATACTATGTACTACTACACACACGGACACATATACACGCACACACATGCATAGTAATTTAGGTAATTTATGTTTGTTTCGATTCATGAATTTCACAGTTCCGAGAAACTAATATCATTCTTTCATCAGGTACATCTGGAATGAGTCACCTTTTTGTCGAATGTTATCAGGAAATCTACATGCTGAACAGTGAACTGGTACGCTTCCTTTTCGAAGTCGGTTAATGAAAGAAATTCAGGTAGCCCTCTTGTATATATTCGGCATCTGGATGCAGTCACGATTTATGCTATCGATATAAATAGCGGCCAATTTATTGACCATAATTCCACTTCGGTTCTAAAAACGTCAATGTTACATTCCTTTGCGTGAACTGGGAATGATTGTGATTAGAACATATGTAATTCCAGTTCAATTCGAAAAAGCAGCAAGCTATAAAGATACAGAAAATCCATACAAAATATGTCACTCAGTAAAAATGCAGCTTTCAATGGCGAAATAATTTTTGCGGTCTCGTAGTATTTGTGTGAATAGATTACAAACACACAAAAAAATACAAATGTTTCCATTTCATAATATTAGTTTAAACTACTATTAACGTTGTATTAAACTATTTAGTAATACGTGTTAGTGCTTACTAGTACGTTATTACGTACGTTTGTAGCATGGGACATAGAATATATAATATGATATTTTTGTAATAAAATGGCTATATTAATATGATTTGTTATTAGCGTTATAATTACGCTAGTGCCGCCTCCTTTCAGTAAAAGTGATATTCCCAATAATTATATAACAACAAAGATTTCAATGTGAACGTTTTCATTAATAACTTTAATTTGATTACTTTAATATTAATGCGTTTATAAATTTTAGAGAGTTTATTAGATTTATTCTTTCATCAGTAAAGCATAAAGCGCGTCGGCACAGCGTCTTTAATATTAAAATCACGCTCCCGTAACAAGTCCATCAAAATCTATTAGAAAGCATCTATTCATGGTACAACCCGACTAAATCGAAAAGAGCTTCAACTGAATACACGTTTTATACAATCCGGTGTATGTTTACGAGGTCGGATTCTTGTGTTGATAGCGCTTCATTGTACTCAATTAAAGAGGGACATACTCAGCAATTGAGTTTATTAATCGTGATGTAAGAGCACTGTCACAGAATAAAATGCATTTGTAATATATAAAACCTGACTGAACTCGATTGGGAGATATGCTCTGTTTTTGAATGAATTGTTTTTGAATTAAGTAGGAATGAATTTATAAAGACATGTTTTTGTGTTAGGATGTTCAATTAGATAACGCAAATACCTATTTAAAAATTTTGTAGTTGTCTGCAAATCCATAGACAATAATTGTACCCTACTGATTTAATATAATTTATTCTTCTGCAAAACGTTTATAATTTTATTATTTCATAACGAGCAACTGTGCCGGTTGCCGACCACCACCGCCCATGAGCATTTTCTAAGACAAACAGATATTAAAATGAGGAAGGAGGAAGGAGAAAAGGAAGAGGATAATAAGCGTTATGGTTGCTTTTTGTATCCACCGCTTATAATGCAAAGATTTTGTTACTTTGACCGCGCAATCCTCAGTGCTATAGGCTATATATGTACCACGGACGAAGTCGGGGCACCGCTAGTCTAACATATTAAGATCGGAATGAGTGACCGTAACTTTCACAGTCGCAATTAATGTCACAAATTACAATTTGGGTTTGATTAGGTTTGATTAGGCATATAAATTCATACTTTTTGAAACGGGGTATTTGATATTAACTCCGTTATAATTTTGTTTATTTTGTAATTATGTAGTAACAGCCCTTTTTTGGTATCTACATTGTAAAATATCTAATGTTTTTAAAAGCAGTCCTTTGTTTTATTATTAACAGATTTAATACTAAGATTCCTCGTTAATATGTATGTTGTTTTAGACTATGTGTATGCATGTCGTTGTTGTATAATTTATACATTAATTAGTATACCTTTGACATCACAATCTGGCGTAGATCGACCATGAATGAAGGTTTTGTTCCTTATGTATGTTTGGGTCTGATATGTAGAGCTAATTATAATGCCGTTATATTAAATACATAACCATTACTACAATAACTATAATGATAAAATATATACGTGGCTTTACTGACTTATTTTTTTGAAAGTGGGTTGCTTATGAAAATAAACAATGTGAAATTAAATCTGTAGAATAGATAAAAATCCTATATTACTAATTGATTTTTAAAGATTAATAATATGAAAATTTTTTTCGCAGTTACTTTTTCCAATATACATTTGTTTAAAAGTTACAATAAAGCACTACTCTTAACAATACCCAAACACGTGTTGAACCGAGACATAATTGCGACTCTTTATTTATTATCCTACGGTTTTTGTTTTTACCATCTGGTGTTATTGAATCAGCATCTTTTGTGGTGTGAACAAAACTTTCTGGCTTTTAATATTAGTATAAGAAGAGTTTGAGTTTGTGTTAATGGCTTACAATGTTAGAGTAAGTTAATAAATCAAAATCGTTACGAACATGTCATGTTCAAAAAAAAAAACATTAAAATACTAAAAAACCACGCTGTGAAACGATATTAAAATTATACTCCGGAGCGCCATCTAGTTGATAAAATTAAAACTCAATATAAATTGAAGATAGCAACGGATTTATAGAGTCAATAGTACCTATGTTATAATGATTTGTATATAAATTACAAAGTTTGCTGGGAAAGCTAATAAATAGCTATAAATAAAAAAGCATGTTGATTTTTACGCATGTATGTATTTTTTTTAATAATAAACCTCTTTTGAATAATCTCTTAACACGTAGAATTAATTGGCACAAAATAGAAAGAAATAATGGCAATTCCCAAAAATATTCCAAAATTGACAGTTGCTATATGACACGGGCTGGTTAAAGATTTTTCTAAAGTTTATTTATTAACCAAAGAAAAAAAATAAGTGTTTTAAAAAGTAACGGACTTAATTTTGATTGTGACGCTTTACAGAATTTTGGAAGTATTATTTTGGTAAGTTAAAATAAAAAAATATACATCGATAGAATTATACCAAATAATTCATAGACAATCTTAAATATAACAATCCTATAAAACAATATGACAAGAATTATTTGTTTAATTTTTAATGAATATTTAAAATAAATAGTGCATAAAATGTATCAATTGTAACGTAGCTCTGCAGATAATTCATAGATGGCGCTGTAACAAAACAATGCTAATAATAATTGAAGCATAATAATTACCAAGTGAATGCGTGTTGATTGTTTTTAAACATTTCTCTGAACGCTATTGCATCTCGGTTCGCTGAAGCATATGTGTACATAAACAGTAATAACTCATTACTGAGAAGTGATAAGCTCTACAGACTAGGCAAGCAACTTTGTAGACCAAACAAATATTATTTACGTTACAATTTGGCGCCAATCGATCGCTTGGCGATTGTAAGTCATTTTCCATCATTTGACCATGATAATACATCCTTAAATTAGTCTTGAAAGAATTCTATGCATTTCTAGTCATGTTTTCATATGTCGTCTGAAGTCAATTTCTATTTATGTAATATTATGCTAACTTCCTAGCTGTGTAAATAAATAGCTTTTTTCAAGTTTTCTGAATTTGAAAATGCATATTTTATTATTTAAAATTAAATAAAATTACCTAGCTATCATGAAAATAATGAGTAAATAGTCTGGCCACAGATATATTATCTGTATCAATAATATAGTCTGGGTTCTAATACTATACATCAAAAATAAAAGTGCACAAGTCGTGATCATTTTGTAAGTCCGTAAATAGCATAGACTTAACAAACCATAGAGTCCAAACCACGAATTTATTACCCTCTAATCATCCCCATTCCGTTCCCGCGTTAAGGCATTATTTATGGTGCAATATAGGTTACTGAACCACATAGTATAATGCTGATCCATATCTCTCCCTTTGTAATAACTCCGTTGATTTGCAACTGCTTGCTTATACTGTTTAATTTAATGACATTTATTGGTTTATAGGCGTTCCTAAAATTGGATGTTTAGTACCGTGACATGACCTGGTTCGAGCCAATTATGCTTGAAACTTAGTCATACGAAGGTTTATTTGATAACAAGAAGATTATATAATTATGAGCACGTATACATATGTTTGTATATAAGTATACGTGCATACCTATGCATAATCTAGTCGGTGAGGTGTTTACCGCGTAAATGAAATAAACATAATAATAAAAATTAATACAGGTAGTTTGAAAAAAACTACGTACCAAATTTCATTGCCATCGGTTCAGTAGATTATGCGTGAAAGAGTAACAAATATACACACATCCTTACATACACTTTTGCATTTATAATATTAGAAGAATTAGGATTAGGATTAGTATTAGGATAAAGATTAGGATTAGGATAGGATCCTATCTAATGTATACGTATAACCTATGCGATTCAACTATCAATGGGAACGTCAATGACCTTTGTGTCCATATCCGTAAATTTTACCTTTTATAGGCGTGCGTTTGTCAGAGGACGCAATTTTATTCTTCGATGGGTAGGGGTTAATATATGCTTTATTTGCATTTAGTAGAGTTGCCACCATTCTCAAGTAGGCGCCAACATAAAAAAGTGTTTAATGCTTCATATTTTTTGTTTAGGAGATAAAGATTACTGTTTACAGACACCCAAGATTGCCAAACGTTACAATTTGTAAATTGTTATACATGATTGGTAGCTAACAGTGGCGTAGCTAGGGGGACAAGGCCCCTGGTGCATAGAGAAAGAATCGGGCCCTCCTCCCCTCTTTCCGCCTTCCTCCCCTCTTTCAAAGCTGAGGTTAGAGGGCCCCCTGAGCTCCGGGGCCCTGATGCACTGCACCACCTGGCCCTATGATAGCTACGCCACTGGTAGCTAATTGAAAATTGAATAGCAAAAGTTATACACAAAAATAAGGCCTATTTCCTTTTCCTCACCCATCCCAGTCCATTCCTTCTATCCAGTCTTTAATCCTTTCCTTTTCCCTTATCCCATAAAAGCGGGCAGCACATTCGTAGAGGCACTACCTTTGCGAATGTTCATGGGCGGAGGTGATCGCTTACCATCAGGCGAACCACCAGCTCAGTTGCCCGTTATGACATAAAAAAAAAAAAAAAAAAAAAAAGTTAACATTTTTTTAACAAAATTCTTTGAACTAAAATGACAAGAGATCAACTTTTAACGATCATTTTCCACTACATATTTTTTTCCATTTCATTAATGTACGTCGGTTTAATACAGCTCTTAAGTTGATCGGTACCTTTGCAATAATGCAAGCAATAATTTCCTTTTGATATAACGTGAGGAGGACAGATAAGGGACGTTGATTTTGTTGTAGAAGCCTAGTGTAATCAATTTAATGTATACCACGAAGCAACTTCAGCAATTTCAACCGTATTAAGGTCATGGTAATTTGCCTTAGCTTATTTATAAGCGGCGACCTTATTTTCGATATAATTGCAATATGAGCATTACGATTTACAAATTTCTAAAATGATAAATAAAATAAAAATGTTTAATATACGTTATCTACGTATTTTGAGGCAATGTTCCAAAAAGGGGCGTGTTTTATTCGTGGCGCGTGTTATTTGCCAATTTTTTATTTTGTATTTTTTTTTTATTTTTGGAATTACGTCTACTCTCAAAATCTTAATTTTTGAAACGCATTTAACTTCTAAATACATGAGAACGTTTTATATTCCTTAAAATTTTCTCGTTTATAAAGCAATTTAATGCTTTGCATCTGAAAATTAAATGCTAAATGCATGTCCACTAGGCTCTCAGCGACATATCGGCCTGCACCCAAACAAGTCTAAGTAATTGCAGACTTTTCGGCTACTCCCTTGACCGCGGCACGCGAGGGGTGTTTGACCTGTCGTTGTTATGTGCACGCCGTAACACGTAACACCACTGAATACTTGGCGAACTGAGCTCGTGTCCAACGAATCCTAGAATAAAAAGAAAGAAAGCAACATTTATTTATCAGGGACAGCACGACACACTAATGAAAGAAATCATACAAATAAAAGTAACAAATCGATCAGTACAGAAATATAAAAAATGGTTGCCCGTAAAGTCGGTTTTACGGGCGAAGATTTTACGTGACAACGTCTTTTTCTCGGTAGAATATTTATTGATATGAATATTATTAAATTGCACAATAGGAAAAAAGAATTGCACAAATTTAAAACTATAGAAAATATATTTTGTTTACTAAAAAGACAGAGACAGACACACAAGCACGCGCCGATTCAATGCGCCTAATTCTCTAGTGCTGCGCGCGCGGCGGACCGATCATAGTTCGGTGACTCATCGTAACCTTACCGGGCGTTACACTTTTTCATGAGTGACTCCGAGCCGCAACCTAATTTTGACGTTGTCACGTCAAAATACACTACAGAAAAAGTAAAGCAGCATATGATGAGTCAATTGAATCACTTTTTTCTTTATTAGCTTCAGATCCACGATTCGGTGATTGGTATTGAAAATGGTCATTATATACTGTACCATTTAATTGCTATCAATAAAAAACTAAATCAGGCAATAATACACATGACTGCTTGTATATCTATTTTGGAACAATCGATTATTCAATACATTAAATATTTCTTTTTATCGAACGAATGAGCAGCATGAATCGTGCGCTTTTAGACTTGCCAAACTTTTCTTTGAAATGTTATGATATCTACAAAATTCACCGGCCTGTGCAGCCGTCACGTGTCGTCCAATGAAGTATAAAGGGTGTTTGAATGTAAATTTCATACTTCACGGTAATTATTGATGTTAGTACCGATAATGCGAACGCAACGCAACAAATTTATAGTTTGTAGACTTCGTTTTATGTAATAACCCGCCGTTAATAACATGTTTCTTTGAAAAGCATATTGAATTTAAAATAAAAATATTTAATAGATAATACGTTTTATTAAAAAAAATGTGTATGTTATTCAATGCTTCTCTTTAATTGTTACTATGACACGTGTATAATATGCATTAAAGTTTAAACTCCACTCAGATGTAATGGTATGTCATCAGATTTTTAAGAAAACTTTACCTTCTATGTCTTTAGATATTTTTTTATTTTAATTGCTTTAATTATACATTTTTATAGGTAGTTTACGCTATATTGGAAGAGGACAAATAATATTAATGTAGTGTTCCATCCACGTTAAAAGAGTAAAGTTACATATGTATTTAGTAGCAATCGTTAATCAAATCATCATAACCGCATCAAAAACACACTCCAAGTGAATTTGTAGCGAGTTGATTCCATTAGTTCTGATTTCCTTTCGCTACATCATAGTATAAAGCAAAGTCGCTTCCCGCGTCTGTCCCTATGTACGCATGTATGTATACTTAGATCCTGCTGGTAACTGCCCAACGGATTTTGATGAGTTTTTTTTTAATAGATATAGTGATTCAAGAGGATGGCTTATATGTATAATAACATCTATTAAACTACTCCGAAATGTACGCGTGCGAAACGCAAGCAATAGCTAGTAGCACTATAAAATTACCCCAATACGCTTCAATGATACGAATCGCCACAGATAATTAATCTACGAGTAAAGGGAAAACACATATTAAAATATAAATTCAAAGTTTTTTTATAGATAGACGGTATATCTAGGTGATATTTAAATTTAATATCGGTTATGGATACACCCGTTTATTAAACAGCTGCTCAGAATACGCGGGTTTATTTAATTTTTAATCGTGCCCTACTTTTTAGGAGTTATTGATTGTTTTGTTTCTGTGAAATTATTGACTATATTGTATGAGTGGTGATGTCAGGTTATGCAGGTAGCATTCTCATCACATGAGATCATGAGATTTTCCACAGCTGCTGGCTGACATAGAGTACGTTTACCTCTTATTAATTAGCTTTTTTCCATTATTTTGTCAATTATAAATAGGGTAATGCACTTTTTTTCAATTCGTAATAGGGCAGCGCGTGAACACGATCTCACCTGATGATAAATTGAGATGTGGTCTAAGATGGAGCGCGCCTCCCTAGAAGGTACCTGTTCACTCTTCTCTTGAAGACCTCCAGATCGTATTTGTTATATTTTATATTGTGATATTTATTCTTTTGCACTATCTCATTAACTTCATAACATTTCCTTTCCTGTCACGTTTTCTGGTAAAAATGCTGTTAGCAATAAACCTGCCTCTTGTAAAAATTATGCCTGTTACACTGTTTAATTTTCATTTTTTACGTTTGCGCAATAAAGAATTATTAATTACATTGTGTTTTCTAAGAAAGCACATATTCTTGTGTTTGCTATTGTTATTTTTTACGTTTGCCGTTCCAGAAAATAATAAAGAGTTTACAAATTTTGCTATTTTGAAAACCACATGGAAATATATTCAACAGTTTTTCAGATTATCAACAACTGACAGACGTGAGGGAATAATATATAACATAACGTTATTAATCCATGAGAAGCTTCGTAATATAAAACTAAAAATTTAAATAACGCACGCAAGCATAATAACCGACGTTCTATGTTGCTCAATGAAGTGAAATTTTTCCTATACCTTTCTTTACTTATTGCCAATATACTTGAAAATAGCGTAGATAAATTTTACTTATTTATTTTTTAACTCTTTAACGTGATTATACATAAAGGAACCTTATAACTAATGCGTGCAAAAAAGCTCAGTATAGTTTATTTGGCGGCCTTGTCACTTAATAGTCATCAGTTCCAGGCAACCGGGGTAAAAGGTAACCAGTTAAATAATATTAAATCTACTAAGTAGAAAAGAGCAACTAGTTAAAAGAAGATAATAATAATTCTTCAATGATATTTTCGTATACATTTTAGTGTGTAAAATCTCTCTCTACCAGTATTTTACCCCCAATAAGGGCTTCTAACGCAGTCTACGCCGTCGCGTGTTCGTAGACGCTCGTAATGTTAGCAGCTACGCTGTAGCGTTTCGTGAAAGTTTCTAGTATTCTTTTGAAGATCTACTTAAATTGTGTAACTTGCATTTGTGTCGAATTAAGTATATCAAGTTTAAGAGCCTACTTTTTTTAAGTAAAGTCGGTTATAAGGGATTCGATATGGGTGAGAACTCCAAATGCGAGGTAGTTATTAAATATTTACGTAGTATAACGTTTCCAATCTAATAATTAAAAAAAAACGAACTTCTCGTGTCATTGTAAAAATAATATTAAAAGTCATAATATTAATAAGTTAATAATGAGACGTAAGTTTCAAAAAGAGGAAGAGATTATGAATTCGGCTATATCTTCTTTTTTGGCTTTATGTGATTTTGATGATTTTTTTTTATTTGAAGACTGCTGTGTGGGACAGAGGACAATTTATTGGACCATTAACTACAGCGTTTTAATTTATTTATTAATGAGTGTAAATTTATGACACACAGGCGAACATCTTTTACCGCAGAATGTTCATTTTGTCCGATTCCATTACAAAACAAATTTTGTGATTCCATTAGTATTAGCTTTAAAAAAATGTTGTCCGTTTACAAATCCCATTCAAATGAAATTACACTAGCTTGACTTTAAATGTAAATTCAAATGCAATTACAAATATTATATTATGTCAAGATGTATAAATTTTATATGTAATATGAGATTATATATCATTAATAATTACATTAAAAAAATCAAATAATTGTGCATATATTTAACAGCAAATAGAATAAATATAATGTGTGTATGTATGACCGCCTCCTTGGTACAGTGGTTAACGCGTGAGATTAGAACCTAAGGGTCCTGGGTTCGACTCCGGGTGGGGACGCACAAAAAAAATGTCTCGGTTTGGCAGGTGTGTCCTGATGTGAAGGCTGATCACCTACTTGTCCATAAAGAAAATCGATCAGTGAAACAGATGTATATCATCTGCCCCATACCCCACTAGGGGACACGGGACTTCACTATGTATGTACTTAGATGTATATGTATAAGTAGTATACAATCGAATCGTAATAAATACATTTTGCAACGTTGCTTTTAAACAACAGTGCCACTCACTGATCTTTGAAAGGCGCAAAATTGAACTAAAGTTGTTGTTTGTGTGTTGTCATTGTTGACTCCAGTGCTCTATGTGTGTCAGTGCTATGTTCCTAAATTATAATTATTAATTATGCCAAAAGCCACTAAAAGCAATGAACGGAATATTATTCTAAACGTTAATAAAGAGTCGGTGATGACTTTTCAGTGCTAAGTTGGTGTCACTGTAGGGGTATTGTCGTGTGCTCTTTGTGAGTAGCTTGCCATATAACTGAGTACTATCAGTTTTGCGGCCGATCACGGAAAAAGAAATCAAATAGTAAATGACGTCGACTTTTACGAGCATCGGCTTTTTATTGATTTGTAATTGTGTTGTCGCATAAATCGGTGCAGGCACGCGACGATTTTTTTTTTTTACTTTCCGAACGACTTGGATTGCCGTTGCAAAAAGTGGATAGGGCTGTCGATTAAGGAATAACGGCTAAAAGTTTTATATTAATGGGTACTCCATTCGAGATGTTGATTTTAGCTGATCCCGTCTAGATAAGAAGATGTTTGTTATTTCCATACTCATATGTACTGCTATTGAACAAATTCGGCTACAATTCTGTATTTATTTAACAGACATTCTGCCTACCTACCTAACTCCATTAATTGTACTATCCGCTGTCTGTGGGTTTAAACCTCATATTTCTTATTTACTAGACCGTGTGTTGATCAAACACATGTCATACAATATTTTAAGTTAAATTTTCTATTCTATAGCAATTATTTATGCATAATATAAACAATTTTATTGAGAATCATATTTATAGGGAAATTTGTAGCCAAAACTGAAGTCGTTTTAAAAATAGGGTAATATTTGCGTTCCGTGCTGGGTCGCGTGACAGCGCCCGCATTATCCCGGATCGATCTTGTAAGTGTCCAACTTTGCCTGTATTTGTTGGATCTTAAATATATTGGCTGTCTCATAATTGATAGTTTGATATTGCATTTAAATGGCTGTTTACTAGAAACTGTCTATGTGTCTCTGTCGGTTTAAATATCTACAAAATACGAGTTAGCTACAAGATATTGCATTGTAGTGGCAGTATACAAGTGTGGATAAAGCGAAGCAATGAAAAACGTCAAATTAATTACAATTAAATGAAAATTTCCTTATAAAGACGGTCTAGTTTTGGCCTTACAAGTCTAGGAAGTGTTATCACAAATTTAAAACGACTGCAGGTCAAGAAGAGATTATTTACAACGTTGTGTTCTCATAACTTTCCATCAAAGGTATATGAGTTTGATGTTAGCTTAATATATTGCGGAATACAGCATATCTTTGTAGTCAGAGCACTTACCTGGCGCCACGCTGTGACGTCGAATTGTGTTCTCTCTAAGTTCTTCTATTGAGTAAATGATGACGTGTCCTGTAATTCAGAATACCGAGATTTGTTCAGGAAGTACATAAAAGTGAATTCACATGTCCCCTAGTGGGGTATGGAGCATATGATATTCATCTGTTTCACTGATCAACTTTCTTTATGGACAAGTAGGTGATCAGTCTTTTGTCTCCTGTCAGATCGAGGTATTTTTTTGTGCGTCCCCGCCGGGATTCAAACCCAGGACCCCTCGATACTACGCTGACGCCTTAACCACTATTCTAAGGAGGCGATCAGTATGTACATAGTACATGTTAATTAATAAATTTGTCTTTTATCCTTAGAGGCCTTTGAAAATGTTATCCATTGCACCCTCTAGGTTTTTGTTCAGACCATGGGAGATATCGATTAAGGTACCAGACATTCAAATGCTGGAATCACCAAGTACTCTAATGATAGATTATTATAACTAGTTTTTTGCAATCAGCAATCAGCAACCAGCTACTTGCAGTAAAGCTCTCGCAATTTCCATTCGCAGCTGATATTTATCGATTGATTGATGCCATTCGTATTGTGTCATGTAAACACCGGCTAATGTAAATGACGTGACAATATAACTGGCCTTGTGGGACCACCTGTCCCCGTCTATTTCTGTCCGAAACCAACGAGGGTTGACATTGACTCGTGTCATTATGGTCACGATACGAAATGTCGGGCTATTCATTTTTTATATTGTTTGCGTATTAGGATTCGATCAAATTGTTGTTTGAATTTCGTTTCGTTTACACGATATGTGTCTATGTGTGTGTGACGGGGTCCCTAGGTGTTTAATTTTAAGTTTTTTAACTAGCGCTTGACGCAAGTCTATCTCCTATTTATCCAAAAATGAAGGAGGTTATTAATTCGATTGTGTTTTTCTGTCTGTGTTAGTGGGTGAAACGATTTTTAAAGATTCTTTTCTTGCCCTGCCTTCTCCTATGTAAATTTGGTCTAGTACTGTTTGAACTGTTTGAAGACGGTTTAAGTTTTTGTAAAAAATTATAATTATCACCACCGCCCATGAACATCAGCAGAGGCAGGGCCTTTTCTGATGAGTATCCGCTTTTAATCGGACTAGGTATAAGGAGAGTAACATGAAAAATAAATACCTTAATGATATAGAAATCAAGACATAAAGTTTAGTAAACATCACTGCAAGTATACGCGAAAGTTTGTAACTATGGATGGATGATGTTTGTTATTCTTTCACGTAAAAACTGCCTAATCGATTTTAATAAAACTTAACAAAAATGTACCTTATACATCAGAATAAGATCTGAGCTATATAAATACTTGCTATTGCCCGTGGGTTCGACCGCGGGTCAAAACGTGCGCCTCAACTATATATAACTAGCACTTTATATTATCTCACAGATATATCTAGACAAATTAGTTTTTGATTGTTCCGTCGCGATAAAAATCTGTACTACGCTATTATTTTATTTGAAAAGAACATATAGATGTCTATTATAATTTTATTATGCCCATCCATACAGCAATCTACCTCCATGTGACGACTTTGACCATGACCCGGCTGTCGCCGCGTGACAACATTAGTCATTTCGTAATTAATGCATAGTGAAATGTAAATTTAATCTAGTATTGATCGTGTCAATACTGAATTAAATAGACCTACCCGTGTAGCATTTGAATTACATGTAGGTATTAGCGCAGTCTAGGTTGTTTTATATCTAATAGCGGGTAATTGAGCTTGATGGTGGTTCGCCTGATGGTAAGTGACCACCACCGCCCGTTAACATTTAAGCAGTAAAGGATAAGGAAAGAATTGACGACGGGAGCAAAGGAATGAAATGGGAAGGGTGAGGAATAGAATCCTCCGGTTCTCCTTCTTACCGAATGAAACACAGTAGCAATGCGTGTGCAGTGAAGTATGCTACTATTTTACATCGAACTTATGTGGGGGTGTGGTACCTTCCACGGTACGAACTGGCCCAATTCGTGCCGAAGCGTGCTTCTTAGACTTCGACTTTCACACTTAAAGCCTGATATGTGCTTTCTCTTTATGCTGTGGTATTGATAAGGCTAGAAATGTAGTTCAAAAACGATGTCTATTTTTATTTGTATATATCAATGCAAATAAAAATAGACCTCTTTGTAATGTCGAAAGAAATGTAGTACCTAATAAAATGAATGACATTATTCACAGTATTTTTATATAAACATGTTAAATATTTGTTTGGTTTTCTGCTTATCGGTCTATCCCACGCGCGTAGCTTTCATGAATAAAAGTCTCAGTAATAACGCCCATATTTTTTGCTTTTATTTAGTAACTTGGAACTCTAAACTCTGTTTTAATGACAAGGAAAACAGAGGCATTATACAGTAACTAGCTGTGCCCCGCGGTTTCACCAGTATAAGTCCGTATCTCGTAGGAATATCGGGATAAAAGTCCAGCTATCTACGTACCAAATTTCATTGCAATTGGTTCAGTAGTTTTTGCGTGAAAGAGGAACAAACACACACATCCTTACATACTTTCGCATTTATAATATTAGTTGGATAATTAATAAATTAAAGATATATTTAGTTGTTTCAGATAAACGGTTATAACTGAAGATGCTATATGACCACAACAATGGGCCGCCGCGTGGCCATCTCTCCCTCCACGCCTAGGTCGCGAGCGATGGATAAATACGAACAGTTGTCTGTGGTGAGTTTCAATAATAATGTATACTAGATTATTTCTTCAGATATTCTCATTACAAGGCACATACTAAATAACAAACACACTTAGCTACCTACCACGCCGACCACCTGTCAGTTAGTCATCAAGTATCCTAGCAATTAGCCAGAAAGCAAGCCACTAAGCTCTAGGCACTAAGCATGCCGTCATCTGTGTGACCTTAGCCTTATAAAACAATAACTGCTAAGCCAAGTGTATTTCGATTCAATAATACATAAACAAATATTACACCGATACTATTAAACGTGGCATCTTGTGACTCAATTGATAACCGAAATGGTTGTCATTTGAAGTGGTTGAGAGAGAAAGTTGTATGAATATACTAAGCGATATACCATATATTTCAGGTCGGTGAAGGCTCATATGGCGTGGTACTGAAATGCCGCCGCCGCGACACTGGCCAACTGGTGGCCATCAAGAAGTTTCTAGAAACGGAGGACGATGCCGCCGTGCGCAAGATGGCGCTCAGGGAGATAAGGATGTTGAAGGTATTGGCAATGTTATGCCGTTGATACCGCTAGGTTTGTGCTATCACGTAGTTAATAATTGACTAATAATGAGTATGTACCCTTGTGTTGTATGTGTTCATGGGTTACTATTGAATTTCTTTATTGTATTTAAAGCTGAGACGGAAAAAATTGACAAACTGTAACTTTATATCTTGTTGTGCGAGTGGCAAGGAATATCTATGCAATAAAGAATTTGCTTCAGTTTCTTCAAAATTCTAAATTCACGACATAGAGACTCTTAATTATCAAATAAGAACAATAAATAGAGAATTATTTATTTATGCACATTCATTCAGAGTACTCATAAATTGAACATGAAAATAAAATTCTAATTTTAGAAGCTCCGCCATGATCACCTAGTGAACATGATCGAGGTGTTTCGGCGAAAGCGCAGGTTCTACCTCGTCTTCGAGTATCTCGACCATACACTCCTGGATGAGCTGGAAGCGTCTCCGGGAGGCCTTGGCGAAGATACCGCTAAGAAGCATCTGTATCAACTTTTAAAGGGAGTCGATTATTGCCACCAAAATTCGGTAAGTGATGCCATATTACAAAATAAATATAAAATGGTATTATATTTCAGTATGGTAATTTTGGTACACGTCTTACTTAACTTTATGATTACAGGATTATTTATTTTCTATAATTAGTATTGATTTGCAGCTTAGGTCTCAGGTCTCCAAAGATGAGAAATCTATTTGTTATTTATTAAAATATTTTAATATTCGTTTAGTTAATTATGCATTTGGCGATCACGTGCCCTTATAAAAAGTATATACGCAATAGACTTATGTGATCACTGCACCATCCAATGTATCATATGTTCAATTTTTTACATTAAAAATATAGCTGTAGTTTGAACAAACGGTTTACTATATTATGTTTAATCCAACTTTAATTTTCACATGGCTATTTATGCAATGGACAAATAGACATTCCTGTTACTCGTTACAATCTGGTTAAATGTTGGTATCCTGTGATAAAGTGTGCGTCACGTAACTAATGGGATATGTCAGATAATTCATCGAGACGTGAAGCCGGAGAACGTGCTCGTCTCCAACAACGGTATCGTCAAGTTGTGCGACCTTGGGTTCGCGCGAGCGCTCGCCGCGCCCGGTGAACCTTACACGGAGTACGTGGCCACCAGGTGGTACAGGGCCCCGGAACTGCTGGTCGCTGAGCATAGGTGAGATGTCTGGAAATGTAGCAATCGAGAGATCTGAAGATAAGCGTCAAATAGTATATAATAGAATGTAAATGCTACTGTGTTTCGTACTATGCGTTGGGGAAATGCTCATGGGGAGTAGTGGTGGACGCTAACCATCAGATTCTCGTGAGCATTTCCGTCATCTTAAACATAGCAAAACTATACTTCAACATGGAAAAGATTTATGAAATAAATTCTTGAAATTTACTTCTGTCTCATAATTTATATAGGATTTGATTTATGCCTTGGTCATCTGTTAATCCCCAGATATGGTCCAGAAGTGGACATCTGGGCGATCGGCTGTTTATTTGCGGAGATGTTGACGGGGGACCCGCTGTTTCCTGGAGACTCTGATATAGACCAACTTGCCCTTATAATAAAAACTGTGGGTGAGTAAGAACATCAATAAACTTTAATATTTCACGAGGATTTACTTACGATTTTATGAGAAAAATATGTATTGTGTGAAAAAAATCGAATAGCATAGAGCAACTCATACTATTGGAAAATAGTATGTGATTTTAATATTTTACGATAGGTATATTTTTTGATACATGATATTTTGGATTTTACCTTTAAGTTTTCCCTTAGATTTTTACTAAATATACTTTATGGACGTTTATTGTTAATGTTTTCGTGATTTTATATAAATATTTCCTCCTTGTAAGGCGAAGTATTCATAATTATTATTGAAAATTTTATCTTCAAAAAAAACCCCATCAATCTTAGTTCTAAAAAAAAGGTATTACTAAAGTTATTGATAAAGAATGAATGAATGAAGAAAAGAAAAGAATGCATGCTGATCAATAATCAACATAGCATTCTTGGATTGTATGTTTTTTGTTGTGGTCTAGAATTAATGTAGATGATTTTTTCTAAATTGAAATGAGGAAGAAAATTCATTTCTCTTCAGACCAGCAGGGAGTATAAGCGCTGTCTGGTAGCGCATTAAATAATAAAGTATAATGAGGTTATCTAGATATTGTGCATAAAGAAAGAAAAAGGAGAGGACCCCCCGCAAGATTTTTTGCAATTTTGTTGCATGCGTGAATCATAAACTAGCTTTTGCCCGCGGCTTCGCACGCGTTAAATTCGGAATTGTGTAATAGATGTTATTATACATATAAACCTTCCTCTTGAATCACTCTATCTATTAAAAGAAACTACATCAAAATCCGTTGCGTAATTTTAAAGATTTAAACTTGCATAGGGACATAAAGTGGCTTTGTTTTACACAACGTAGTGATACGAGATGTTATCGCCAGGTAAGCTAGCGCCGCGGCACCAGCAGGTTGTGTCGCGGCTGTCCGGCGGCGCGGCGCTGTGCGCGGGCGGCGCGGGCGCGGCGCGCGCGGCGCTGCCGGCCGCGGGGCTCGCGCGCGACCTGCTCGCCGCCGCGCTGCGCACCGAGCCGCGCGCCCGCCCCGCCGCCGCCGCGCTGCTCAGGCACAAGTGGGTTGTTGTTGTTGTTGTTGTTTTGTTGTTTTTGATGTTGGTGTTGTATATGAGTGGGAGTTGGTGGAGGAGGAGGGAGGGGGGCAGGGTGAGGTTAGCTTAGTCCCAAGGTTATGTCATGTTGGTTGGTATATCGGTATAGGGACGTTAATTTGAGCGCATGGAGGGAAAGGGGGGATAACAATTTTTACTATTGATTTGTGAAGTTAGTATCGTGTGAAGGTGTGGACATAGTTACAACCTTTATGGCGTTTATCGTTGGATTAATAAATATAAAATTTAATAATGTGTTCCTTTAAATTTACAGATATTTCGTTACCGATGGTTTTGCGGAGAGTTTTAACGCTGAATTGAGGAAGAAACTTGGCAAAGAGTCTGAGGTGAGCGCGAGTTAAATAAAGATGTTATTGAAAGAAAAAAAAGTTTTTTTGTTATTATCATAACTCAATTCAACAAAAAATATCCATTAGACACCTCCACCCCAAGGCGCAGCACGTGTGACCGGTAAGCCAAGACAACAATGGACATTGAATATAATATCTGTGAGTCTTTTGATATATTTATCGACTTTATTTTTTTTTATTTGATTTCAATTTGTAATCTTCTTAAAATAAGTAATCTTTCTTCTTCGAATTATTCAAAATTGCTAATTGTGTGGATAGTAGTAAAAAGCGAAAGTAAATTAAGTATTATGTTTAAGGTTTTTACAATTTAAGGTTCCGTACCCAAAGGGTAAAACGGGATCCTCTTACTAAACCTTTGCTATGCGTCTGTCTGTGTATCTGTGTCTCTGTGTTGGCTGCCTGTGTGCCGATTTTTCACGATGTTTTCCTATATCTGTCCGATTTTAGACGCTTAATTATTTCATATCCAGGACAACAGTAGATCTCGAACGGACAGCACCACGGGCGAGTCGTTGATCGACTATAATTATACCCCGAGTGAGTACCTATCTATCTTTTTTAACATTTTTGTATGCTGTTCTTTCAATACTTTTTAAATGTTTGTACCCTGAATTGCCCTGAATGGATCTTGGCTTCTACCTAGGTTTTTGACAAGTGTAATTCTAAAACCATTGCTGTGGGAGTTGAGCACGCTTCGGCACGAATTAGGTCAGCACTTACGGGGAACCAAACCCCACAGAAGACCGGCGTGAAATAGTAGCATTGTATTGTATACTTACGGTGAGTGGGGGAGCCAGAGCCACGTTTCCTTTTCGACTTGTTCATTAACGATAAATTAATAAGATTTTTTTATTTCTCTTATTAGTTTTAAGAAGAAAATTCAATTAGCTTGTCGTTTGCAATTGGTACTTCACAATTTTGAAGAAAAGAATTATATTTTTAAGTCAGAGATGCATTTAACAAAATTCAGGCAAACTCATAGTTAATGGCAGTATTTTTTTTCAGGTACAGAAGTTCAAATGGAAACTAGTGTTGTTGAGAAAAAATCGCAACCGACAGCCGCTGTACCACCGCCTGCTGATGATGAGGTAATAGATATATTGTATCTAGACAATAAGCTAGATTTTGTTGAAATAATACCAATTTAAGGAATTTAAAAATTTGGTATTAGATTTTCAAAATAAAAAACAGTTCTCTAAAATGCAGTCTCATCAAGAGATTTAAAATGCAAAATATAAATTAATTTTTAGATTAACATAGTTTTACATTCCTTCTCATAATAAATATGGTATAGGTATTTTTTTTTGTGACTTATGACTTGCTGTTTACGACTTACTTTGTGGATTACAACTTACTACTTTTGTCTTAAATATACACATTTTGTTTTTATTACCCACAACGCTGAATAAATAACTCATACTTTTGACTCACGACTGACAACTTGCATCTTGCTACTTGCCACTCACTAATTGCGACTGGCGACTTATTTATCTCACAAATTTGTCTTGCGATTTTTTTAGTTTCAAACAAATTGATAAATTTATTATTTACTAACTCACTAACTTTGTAACCTATCAAATATATCCGTCTTGTACTATTGATATATACCTACATGTACCTGCTACCTAAATATACTTAGTTCTGAGGTTAGTTAACATATTTGATGAAATAAACAAATTCGGATTTGAATTTGGTCCTACACAAGGTGGGTTGTTGGTGCCCGGGTGCGGGCGGGGCGGGGGCCGGGGCGGCGGGGGCGGCGGGTCGGGCGCCTCGCTCGCTGCCGCGCGCGCTCAACGACACCTTCCACACGTTCGGGGTGCCGCTCAACGCGTATCCTAAGACGCCGTACATCAAAAAGTTTGTGCATTTGCTGTATTATTTGTTTATTTATTTAGAGAAAACAAATTGCAACATTACAGGGCTTATGCACAACATTTATTTTATTTAATACTATATTGCACACACAGAAGATTGAGAAATACAGAACGAACATACAATAAAAGAAAAACATGTAAAAATGGCGGTCTTATCGCTAGATAGCGATCTCTTCCAGACTTAAAGATTGATTAGGTTTCTGAGTTGTGTTGCGTTATCTTTAGTTTGGAAATGCTCGAATACATAAATTTGGTTTCACGGCTCCTGGATGAGTTCTGCTTAGGTGGTTATCTGGCAGATAAAGAAAAATTATTTGAGAAAATTTACGTTATGACGTGTTAAACGAGCTGTCAGAGATTTAATCAGAATCATCCAAGAGTTGAAACCGGCCCTTATTGTACTATAATTACCCGCATGCCTATGTTTAGGAGTTTGTGCAAATTTTGTTTGACTATGCAAATATGTACACCTCTGTTTAGAACTTAGCACACCTTAGTAATTAGTAATTGTTACCTAAGATTTTTTTACACTCTAATGGTCATAATTTATTGGCTTTTCAATGTTGCATTACATTTCTTACTCCAAGTTCATGTATTGCTATATTACCTATTTAGTTTTCCATTTTTTTTTCATTTTACCCTAATTCCTAAAAGGGTAAAAAAAAAAATTTAATTTTCATAATTCACCAGTGCTTGTAAGATGAACACATTGATATTCAAAGTGATTGATTGTCACAAGGGTGAACAGTAAATTGGTGATGGATGAAGAGTTACTGCGTGGTCGGTCGCTCGCAAAGAAGAGTACGAAGAAATCACCGCCGGACATATCGCTGCCCTATGTGCCTGGAGGTGGGTGTTACATGCTAACAAATATCTTAATTCGTGCTATAAGTAACTACAAGTAGAATTTTAGGAAGATGTGGTTAAATTGTAATGTAAATTTAAATAAAATCCCCACTAGTTTTATCAATGCGATAGTAATTCTCTCTGTCTCTTCTTTATGGCTAAACTATGGAACGGATTTGTATGAAATTGGTACAGAGACAGTTTGTGACACGGGAAAAGACTCGGGGTAGTTTTTATCAGAACATCCTACTTTAATAAAATTAAAATAGCTTGAAATCGACATTTACACTTGCTATTATAAATTCACTTTCAAAAAATTATCCCGGTAACATTAACCTACAGTTGGAAAAGTAGTGACCAATTTGTAACCGTTGATAATTATCCATTTGCTCTCTAAAGTTCTCAGTCATTCATTGAACAGCTAGCAATAGTCCCATGAAGAAGGCAAAGAAGCCCCAACCACTGCAGCAGCACTCCTCCAGAGCACACGATGCATGGGACAGTAATGTAAGTCACCAAATGAGCTAAATTGCCCGATCTAAGACGTATATTTAATGTTGTAAGAAGAAGAAGAAGCATTCTGAGCTGAGCTGTCGAACAGTTAGAGGCAAAGAATTCCTTAAATTGACGATAATTGCAAAGGACTTGGCACAGAAATTAGTGCGTCGTGTGGTTGATGTAGGTGTCCCTAAAATCTTTCCTTAACTTTCACAAATAGATATTACGAGTTATAGCCAAATTGTTCCAGCCATTTTCTAGTTCTAGCTAGTCAAACTATCAGCAATTTATAGTTACACATCACCCAAAGGTATTTCAGATGAGCATTGACGTTTTAAGTTAAATGGTAATAGACTAGAGCATTCATTTGTACCGGAACATCGAATATCCGTCATGACAAAGACCGCTTTTAATAATGAGGACTAGCAGAATCACAAACTCGAGCGTAATGACTCTATTCTATTGCTTAAGTTGATTTGCTACCGTCACAATATTTCCCTTTTTATTTTTTTCTTAATATGGAAAACTTTAAAAGGGCATTAAACATTCCATCGAAAGAACGAACGTAAATTACATAGAAGAGAAGTGGTCGACAAAATGCCCTGGTGCACACCGTAAGATTGTTTTAGGTACCTATTTGTGTGTCATTGCGACTATAAATAATTATAACATTCTTGTTAAATAGTCAGCTCAAAAATAATTATAACAACATGATTGTTGTTTTCATACAGCGCAACAGTGTAGACTTGACCTCTAGCCAGCGCACCCCAACCAACCTGCCCTACATGTGACTACAGGGGACGAGGGCAGTTTTCCAAAAGCCCTTTACTATAGTGCAGGGCTTTCAGAAAAATGCCAGACATTATTATTATTATTGATTCTATCGAAAACACCACTGTCTTGAGAATTTGTATTCGTAAAATACTATGTACATATTTTCGTAATGTTGAATTAAAAATTCACTGCAATAGATATGATTTTATCCACATAATGACGTTAAGTATGTGTATCTTTAGAAGATGAAGAAAAAAATTGTTAATTTATAAGACAGTGATAAGACTGGTCGCTCATAAAAATATGTTGTTTAGCAGTGCATTAAATAAAAAAGTTAGAAAAAAAGAGTTTGTATTATCTTTTTTGTGGTCGGCAGTTCGCTTTTTGTATAAATTACATTAAACAGTAAATTTAAAAACATGCTTTGTTAAAATAATTGTGTTAAATTTGACTTATTTAATACTGTTAATTTATAACGAAAATTTATGTTCATTTATTAATAAATAAAAAATGTAAATTAAAACTAAATTGGAACGTTATGTTTGTTATTGATAAATAGAAAAATAGATTGTTCTTGATTGAAAATTTGATGTCTTTTAAAATTAGGGTATTTGTAAATATGTACAGTGTTGCCTTTTAATACACGATATTGGTAATTTCATTCTAGTTTTATTTAAAGTTGCCCTATCTAGATTTATTTTTGCTCTATTCATGTTTTGTCATTTTCGTTGAAAATATCGTAGTTTTAAGAAAAGAAATAGGGGAATGTTATATTGTAAACATATATTATATGTCCCTAAGGACTAAGGTATAAAGTTTCTTAGCAGTACGTTTTCCAGGACACACCAAGTCAAACGGAGAAGGCATCGTAAAGAAAACAACAATTTATTTTTGAAATAACTCTAATTGGCAGTAGCTATACAAATAATAATAAGACAAGAAAAACTACAATAAATGGCAAAACAAGAGTTTTCCTGAAACAATTTTACTTTGGCTCAATCAGTCCCGATTTAGGGAGATATTCAAAATAATACTGAAGTATCCAATCGTTATGAACCTTTAAAATTATCACAAAACTCAAAAAGCGAGTCTAGATAGTTCTTAAACGATAATTTCCTACAACTAAAAATGCATTTACGAACTAGAGATCTAAAATCGGCCAATAATTAACTAGCACCTTATAAGCACAGAAGTACACATTTTCCAAGACGATCTCTTGTCAAATAATCTTACAATAGAATATATAAAACTATTCAATGACTGAGTAAAATGGTCCCTATTGCTAATAGTTATACGGAGCTTAATAGTAAAATTCGAATTGGCGAACGTAAACAAGATGGCTGCGGTTAGATGACAGGCGTTTGCGCGGGAGGACATGACGTCACCAGCAGCTCGCCGCCGCTCTCCGTGATCGGGACTTCCTTGTGGTAATTGATGAGATCAACTAGAAAAGAGATATTCTTTATTTACACAAGATAAAGGATAGCTTGTTTCTTAAACCGTGAACTGAGAGAATTTTCAAATTAATTTTGTGTACAAAAACACAGTATACAACAAAATTTTAATTGAACAACAATTGTATAAATCCCAAAAAATCCCACAAAAAAAGATTTAGCAATAAAACAATAAATAGAGGGCGAACTAATCGTATATTCGTCATTCACATCAATAAGATAAATCTGCATAATTAACTTTAGTTACGCGTTTTAGACGATGTAGGGCGTCATCTGTTAGGAATTTTAATGCACTATAAATTACATTATTTAACAATGTCACAATATAAACCTTTATACGCTCTGCCTAGGCTCACGTGTAATGAGTATTCCCTCTAAAGCACAGGAGAAAAATATGGTTAAATTTCAATATTTATACAATACGTTAAATTACTCGATTATAAACGAATTGACACTTTAAACTACACCCGGCTGGGGCCCATGGTCCCCCGAGTCCCACGTTCCCACGGTCCCCGCGGTTCCCACCCACACTCACCCAGGGTGTCGTGCACGAGCTGGCCCGCGCCGAGCAGGCGGTAGCCGCGCGCCGCGTCCACGAGGTAGTGCTTGCAGCGGTCGCGCGCGCGGTACGAGATGGCGTACCCGAGCGCGCGCTCCGACACGCGCACGAGGAAGCTGCCCGCACGCGCCGCGCGCAGCGCCGCCTCCGCCTCCGACCGGCTCGTTATGCCTGCGTGTCATGTGTAAGTGTATTGTAGTATTCGTGATATGTTGATGAGAAATGGACCTTACATATCTGGGGTTTACTGTGTGTTTATGCTTCGGGCCTTGAACAAAAATGACTTTGACTTTGGCCTTGCGATATTGCTTTTTTATAATTTTTTCGGCGATTTTCGTGTGTGTGTGTTGTATATATATATTGCACAACTACATAGTTGTTGGGGTTTAGGGTTTCACTACAAAAATCGTTAAATTGAGTTGATCATATGTCTTAAGTGATAAGCTAAGTCAAAATGCGTTGAACGCTTTTCTAAACAACTTTAACGTTGCAGCGTATGCGTACATAACTAACTGGATTCCGCAATATAATAGTGGCCAAACGTAGATTTATATGAACCAAGTTCAAACACTATTTTATAATATTTAAATAATTAATGATATAATAGTTGGTAGAGTAATGTCACATTAGCCTTATCGAAGTTTGAAGCAGTGCTAGGAGAAGATGCATTCTTCATAACACATTCTTCTTACATATTTATTTAATATTTTATTCCGATCTAACAATTGAAAATACTACGTATTTACCATGTAAACTACTTCTGATATACATACCATGGAACCAATCAACAGGTTTATTCTCATCAAACACACCGCGAGGGAGCTCGTGTGTCCTGAACCATTCCACCACTGCTTCTCTTGTCAGCGGCTTGCTCGCTGTAATTTTATGTATTTTTAGTATATCGGGCTGCAAGGACCAAAATTATAATAAACGTTGTGATATCTCATTTGCGATTAAAATCTGGTTCGAAGGACCAAACCATTTACCATATTATATACCGACTTTATATTTCGGGGACACAGTCAAAGTGTCTTGAAACTCTGAAAGCGAGGGCTTTGAGCCTTTCACAAATATTATTCTACTGTGACCTTGCGATATACTTTTTTTTATTTGTTTTCCAAATTTACTCTTTTGTTCGGATGTATCGGAGGTTATGATTACCAATACGACGAAAACAAACCCAACTAACTTTGTGTGGGGCAGACCGCCTCCGGCTCGGCGCTGCGGCGGTGCGCCTCGCGAGCTACACGCGCTATCTCGCGCATCGCAGCCTCCGCCTCTTTCGCTTTGCGCTCTAGAAATCAAAAACAATCATTAACTTTTGTTTTGGTTCTCCCTTCTCTTAGAAACAAGACGTTGTACGTGTTACGTTTACGTTTGCATACAGCCGCCTAAATCTAATATTTTATGAAGAAAAATCCAATGTCAAATAATAAAATATAATTCTTCTTTTCCACTAAGGGTTACAGAGGGTACTTGTAACATCAACCCACCCACAAGTGTATATACCACATGCCTTATTACATAGCCATTATGTAATGTTATTTGTATACGTTCCATCAAATTCGTATAAGAGATGTTTTTTTTTTATTTTACGTTACGTACGGCCCGTACGTACCCTGCTCGCGCCACACGGCGTCGTCGTCCCGCGCCTGCAGCTGCGCGTCCCGCAGCGTGCGCGCGCGCCTCGCCCGCAGCCCGCGCAGGATGTCGCCGGCGCGCGCGGCCGCCACGCGCCGCTCCCACGCCGCTACGCGCAGGCTCACGCCGTCCCCGCGGCACACGTTTGAGTCCTATTGAACCACATATACCAATTTATATACATATATTTGAGTGCTATTTAACCATATATATCAATATATATACACTACATTGAATATCAAACTAAAGAGGAAACCAAGGAAACACGATATTGCTCCCAATAGCAAAGGTTCGTATTTCAAGAAAATAGTAATGTTTTAAGCCTAGAATAAACAAAATAATTTAACTATTAGTTATTATACACACCTGTATATCTTTCTTCCCCTCAATAAAGTTGAAATGCAGCGTGTTCTTCTTAAGGTCCAGCTTGATATCGTCACAGTAGCTCTTGTCCAAGTCCTTCTTCCCCTCTGTGTCCAACTCGTCCATCCTCTGCCTCAACTCATCCACGGTACAATACAGGTCCAGAGTATCTTCTAAACTGTCCACCGTTTTCGGAGATAAATCAAATTTCTGAAAAGAACACACGTAAACTATAAAATCTTTTTAAGTGTGAGCTTTTACTTAAAGTCGGCCTTTACGTCAAAAAGATTAGCTTCTTCTTTCCTTGTAAGTAATAATATGATAAAAATTTATTGATTCTGAAAATGAGTTATCCTAGAATAATTTAAGATGTTTTTTAGTTTAAGATTCTGAAAGAAACTGCTTTCCGAACCAGTAATAATTGGTAAAAAAATAAGTTATGACATTTCAAAATACTTCTAGATGAAGTCTAAATGAATAAATAAATGTTTGAGTTTGAGTTTGATTATATACTTTATCACTTGAAGCATTCTAGAAATAAAACTTACTTGTTCCAAGCTGTCTAGAGGCTTATAATCAATCAGATGAGTGAGCTCCTTCTCAACCGACTTGCGTAACTGGTGCGCCTCCTCTCTGGCCTGCGCAAGCGCGCGCTGCCTCGCCTCCTCAGCAAGGATGCTCTCGATTGACTGGTCGTCTGGATGTTCACCCATAACCCAAACCTGCAATCATAATAGGTGAAATATAAGGTTTATTAGGCATTTTGCTCCCGTGCTGAGACAGGATGGTATCTGAGCGCAGTTTTTAAGGTATTATTTTTTATAGACTACAGTTATGTTGCGACTATAGAATCATGCACAGGGTTTTCTTATTTTTGGACTAAAAATAATCCGTATGTAACATAAATACATAAGATCGATCAATTTAACAATATAACTATGATCGTATTTACGAATAAACCTACCCAAGGCTCCCCATCTTCCCCTTTAAGAAACTGCACTTGCTTCTTCCCGTTAGTGAACTTCGGCCGTTCGATCTCCTCTTTGCTGACTTTCTCGTCCCAGACTTGCCAACGACGCACCTGAAATGTGTATAACGTTTTAAATATTAGTTTGATGACTTGAGGCTCCTCTTGGAGTATGGGGCAGAGATAAATATCACATCTGTTTAACTGATCGAGTGTTCCTTTAAGAACTTGCCTATTATACTATTATTGCCTTGCCTATAGTCCTATTATTCTCCCCGGGATAAAAACCCTTGACCACTTCTTTTCGACGTTCACGCAAAAACAAACTTAGTGATTTATTTTAATAATAGTCATGCTACATAACACTATTATTTTGATGGCATGATGTATCCCTTCGTAAGCTTAATACATATGCAACAGTAACGGTGTCGTACAAGCGCTATTATTAACTTTTATTATTTTTAACTGCTTTTCTTCACTAGAAGTGGAAAAACAGCTAAAAATTAAAAAAATCTGTTAATTCATAATAACAACATATTCAATTAAAATTACAAATGCATTGACTATAACTGATAAAAAGTGGTACAACATTCTCCATTTTTGTTTATTATGTATGCGCTATATATTAAACTAAACGACGTAAAAGGTTAATCATAAACTACAATAAAAATGCCAAACCAACATTGCTAAACATCATAATGCAATAAAGATTTCAAACATAAAATCGAAACCAGTTGAATCACATTTTTCAAAAGTTGCCATGCGTGATTATGTCAAAATATGACAGATTGTAAATTGTTAGAAAAGCCTGGTTAATTGCGAAATTGGTAGCACCGCGGGTAATGAACCATGGACGGTACCTATTTATCCGTTTGATAGCTGGCAGACAGGAGTTTAGTATTTTTAAAATTAATAAAACGGGTAAATAGCTTTATATATAAAGTCATGTGTGTCTGTTAAAAATTAATTGATTTCTGGAGAGCAAGAAGAAGAACCTACTTATATTGTTAACGGGAAATAACTGAAGATAATTTGATTGACGACTTATGTACCAGCATATCACATAAGCTACAAAAATACTTGCTTTTGCCCGCGCGTTCGTCCGTGTGTGTTTTACACACGTTACGTTCATGTAATAAACAGAAAATAATAAAATGTAAGATTACATGATTTACAAATAACCTCCAATCACGAGGAAGTTATCTAAGATATTATTTAAAATCTATGAAGTACGTAGTAAACTTTGTAGTGGCATTATGGAAGTGAAGGGTAATTTGAAATTGTCTAAGACCAGACCTTGGACGTACCTATAACGCGGATTTACCGGTTATTTTTATCGAACAATGATACGTGTCGAATAACCGTAAAATCGGAAAGGATATCGACTACCAGTTGTGCAAGCTTAAAGTTCAAACTATTATATAGAAACGTTAATTTTATAATTTTACGCGTTTTCGCGGGCTTTATGATGTCGTTTTTTTACTCTTAAAAGTAATTTATTGTAAAGCGGTAGTAAAAATAAAATTACTTTAAGTATGTAGTGAGTTACTTATATATCTTAATATCGTGCATTTGTTACTGCAGCAAAACTCCACGCAAAGATCCTCAGATACAGCTGCATGACTGCCTAGGCAAGAAAAAAGATGGCGCAAATCGTTTTGTGTGTTTTGCTTTAGATTTCGTTTTAACGCCTTGCTGTAGAATGATTTGATAAAACTATTATTTGCAACATATATTAACATACTAGACGCTCCTCCCGGCTCCGCCCGGATATCAGGATTCTTGGTTTCTTCCGTTCCGTTCTTCGTTAGGATTTAATCGGGATAAAAAGTATCCTATCACCCAAGTCAGCTCATACCCTGTCCGTGTACCAAATTTCATCAAAATCCATTCAGTAGCTTCAACGTGATTGACGGACAAACAACCAAACAAACAAACTTTCACATTTATAATATTATTGTGATACTGTGATAAATATTAACTGACCTGTTCTTCTCTCATCTTGCAAAAGAGAGTCTGCTTTTGCGTCTCGTCCAGCTCAGCCAAGATCTCCGGGTCCACCCACATATCTCGCAGGATCTGCTGCAGCATTTTGCTGGCCCTGGAACCATTTATTGGGTTATTCCTAAGTATAATAATAGAGTTGGATTTTTAATTTGTGGAGAGGGTTTTAAGGTTTTTATTAACATCCTACATTTTTACCAGAAAACATTTTTAAATATTATAGAATTATGTTATAATATTATAGAACTTTAAATTTCTTCTGTCAACATTTAATAAATTTAATTTAACTCCTATACTAAACTTTTTTATGTATACAATATCAGGAAGGCACAGTCTACTGAAATGCAGTGAAAACTATAGCTAAAAAATGCACACTACAAAACTGTAATTTAGTGGAACAAAACAAATATATTTAAAAAATCACCGAATTAGATAATTTATGAAACAGTGCCTTGTGTCAAAATGTCAGTTAGATAAATAATAAATTCAAAACACTCAATTTCAACGTTATTCGTACAATTTGTGGTTTATTTCACAACGCTTAAATCTATCGCAATGCCATACAAAAGCTTTTATCCTTTCGTCTCCGAGCGTAACGAGTAACCTTAATATATATTATCTGTGACCTTAGAAATATTTGAAAAAAACTCACTCGGCACAAGTCTCAACGCATATTTGTGTAAACTTGGTGAAATCTGTTAGTGAACGCAACCATGCCTATTACATTTGCTTTTGGTTTTATTGTCTATGTGTATCTATGCTCATGTCCTTTTTCTTTTGGTCGGCTCCACGAGAATAATTGTGCTCCGAAAAGAAACTAGTTTAAAAAGAAAGGCCGTTTCCGAACAGTTATAATCTGGATGTTTTCAAGGCGAGAGTGAATAGGTTTCTCTCAAGCAGATATGTCACCACCTAGATCACTTCTACTTTCCATCAGGTAGACCTGTGGTGAAATGTCTGCTTGATCTATTATTAAAAAAAAAAGAGTTCTATTGTGAAATTCACTTGTTTAATTACCACATAACACAAAAGTCTTTAAAACCTTCGATCAATATAATAAGTATAAGTCGACGCCTAAAACCAGCTATTAACGAATTTTCTCGAACATATTTCCTTTTGCACGGCATTGATAGAATTAAATTAGATATTTTGACGATTTAGAAGAGCTTCTGACGAAAATCTAGTTGAATGAATAAGTATGGGATGAGTTTCATATTTACATTATGGTTAAGTCGTGTCGTGTGGATAATACTGAATTATGGGAATTTGTAATGCTAGTCCGATCCCGCGGCATTACTGCCGTGGTACCCGGATGTTACTTAGGTTATGTATTTATCCAGATCTATTCTATCTTTATCTTCTAAATAAGACTGTTTGTTAGTTTTTCGTGAAAGTCTGACAAATGTTATATAAGTCATCAATCAAAGGTCAAGCCCTTTCGTTTTTTAAGAATTTGGTTACAAACACTGATACAACGCAGAAAATTATTTATACATTAGTACTTATATAGATTCACATCTTCGAATTAACGATTTCTTATTATGGCAGAGTGGCAGTCTGAACAAAATTTGACATGGGAAAGTAATAAAAAAAATTGTTGACTTTAAAACGACATTAAAAAGACCTATATCATGTGAATAAACAATGATTTAACAGTTTTCTCGTATGATAATACCATCTCCGGTGATCTGACTGTCAAAGATATCGGTAGATAAAGTACCTTGACATTGTAAAGATAAAGTTTTAATATGGAAATTCCCTGCAAAATATATTGTTGAAATTAGAAAGAAAGAAAATACGTTTATCAGTTAAGAATAATATTATTTATTAATCTAGCACATTATTTATACGCACAACTAGCACACCGCCCCGGCTTCGCCCGTGGTACATATAGCCTATATACTCGGGAATCCCGTACATATTTAACTATGAAAGAATTTTTTTAATCGATCCAGTAGTAGTGGTAGCAGTTCCTGAGGTTAGCTCTTTGAAACAAACAGACTCTAATTTAATATTTTTAAGCATAGTTTACATAATATGAAGGTGTAAATAAATAAATTCCTACAGATTCTTTGAAAATAATCCATTTTAATCTGCTTTACACGCACCTCAAGTCGCCTTTTATAAATATTAAAGCCATGTACCATTATTCTTTGACATATGTAAATAATAAACAATATTCAATGTTTATTTTTGCTATTCCAACGTGTTATAACAACATTAGCAACGATCGTATATTGTTTAAAATTCCACGCAATATTTTCGCGTCGTCATCTAAAATAGTTGAAATTATGTAGAAATAAATGAAACTGTTTATTCAGCTTTTAATATAATATGTATTTGTTTGCGAAAATTTGTCCCAATTACGTTAATTAGCAACCTTGCTGGTAGAAAAATTAAACGTATATTATAGTCACGAATTTTTAAATTTATGCTTATAATATAAAGCTGAAGAGATTGTTTGTTTGAACGATCTAATTTCAGGTTCAAATTGATTATTATATTGTAGTGAATAGCTTTATCGAGGAAGGCTTTAGACTATATAACATCATGTACGCCGTGAGTGAAGCCGTGGAGCACAGCCAGTTTATAAATGTTTGTATTAAAAATATTCGTTTGTTTCATTTTGTACAATCATTTTCATTTCATGAAACATGGGGACACATGTCAATCAAAATAATTCCACACATTGAAACTGTCTTAACTTAATAATTATCCACCCATACTTAGAAATGTTTATTATTATTAAAAGATATCCAAACGAACGGTAAATAGATAAAATCAAAATTTTGTTATACATTAAATCGTACTTCTTCAAAATGAGAATAAATAACAGTCATTTAACGGTTTTTAAGATACAAATAAACCTATGTACTAAAAAGTACATTCACGTAGGTAATATAGGAAGGCGTGAGTCAGATCCACCACATAACATGGAAAAAATCTATGTCAACAATCCCGTTTCTTGACAGGGAATGATTCACCTCACGCGCATCGCTTCTTTGGTCGCTTCATAGAAGTGAATAAACAATGGGACATAAGTACGTGACGTGTGCATTGTGTAATCTTATGGCAGGAACACAGAGAGCCATTGAGCAAGGGCCCTGGAATTCCTGACCGCAGAGTTAAAATCGAACTGTCATTGTGACTTGGCTGAAGGCGGGAAATAAAGTTTCACTACTGTAGCAATCTTTACCATTTTTAAATAGAATTGTCAATAGATATGTATATGGTCTTACCACGACGAACAAAAAAAGGAAACTGTCATTCCGATTTGGCGGGATATTTACTATGGAAAGAGCTATCCATCCTCGGGGTTTTTTGAGCGATCGAATCAGAAATAAGGAGATCCGTAAAATAATTAAAGTTACCTACACAACACACCGGATTAGATAGAAAGATAGAAACTAATCTACTAATTTAGTACTTATAGTAATAAAGACAAAGAAATGTATATATAGACAAAACGAAGTTAATATAGATCAAACGAAGCTCTATAAAGTTTATTTCTCTGCATATACTAGTTATGCAAATAACAAATTACAAAAGTTGTAAATACAGATACACCTATCCAAATACAATAGATATATTCTACATGCCCACATAAAAGAGCTTTTCAAGATAATATAAACACGAATAAGTACTTAGCAATACGGGTGAAAGTATGGTGCTATGATAATGTTTGATGATAACAAAGTATCCATTGTCACTGTGTTTCTACGCTCACATTATTTTTACTTCAGTCTCAGTTAACATAATTTCAAAATACGTCATATAAAACAGTCTTTACTTTAAAGCTTGTGCCCAGAAATATGAGATAAAAAGATATATAGTACTTATAAATGACGCTTAATAGTTTGTTCGTTTGAACGCGCTTATCTTAGGAATTGTTGGATCGATTTCAATAAATCTTTCACACTTAGATATGTACGTGATCTCCTAGTGCTTTATACTTACCACATGCGAAGCCGGGGCCGGACCGACTGTTTATTACTGATATAATATCAGTAATAAACAGTGATATCTCTTCACATAAATAAACTTTAAAATGGATCAGTGGTTTAAAAGTTGCAAAACAACTTAGCATAATTGATGTGTCGTATTTGGTAAATTTATAAAGTAATCAAAATACTTAAATCACAGATAACACAATACTAACTACATACTATTCTTAAATTAACAATTTTAATAAGAAATCGCATAAAATAATTTAAATTTCAACTGTAATTTCATTAACGGTCCGTAATCATACACATTATACATTCTTTCAATTAATTTCAATTATATTCCAAAGAAAGTTGTTTATAGACAACCTTCTCTCATTATAATAATTTGATATAATTAAATTGTTCATCTGGAATTGACGCATTGATAATATAAGTCCAATGGACTTGTTCAATTTTTATGTTTTTTTTAATAAAACACTGTCTAATATTAAAAATACTCATTTATTAGCTTATATTGCTAAGCTCTATTCACATTCTATAAAAATTAGGCAAATTTAGAATCGAAAAATACCGTCGTTGCAGCCTTGTAGGACGTCCACTGTTGGACATAGGCCTCCCCCAAAGATTTCCAAAACGAAATATAACACGTCAGAATAAAAATTTATAAGTTCATCGAATTTTGCTCGTTTTTATGTCTATTTTCGGTAAAAAAAACACTGTACATGTTTTTGCACGGCACTGCAATTCACATCAAATCTTCTATTGAAAATTAGGGTGCATTTTTGACTTTGAGTTAAAGCAATGGGGAAAAACTTTCACGGCTATTGGTGACTTACTTTCTTTTATAGGCCTTTAATACACTGTGTTTATTTAATTGTTTCTTTATTTAAATATTTCTTAATTTGTTTTTTTTTTTTGCAATTGTATCTGCATATTTTAAAAAAGTAGTTCAAGGCAAAACTAATATGTACTATTGTGTCCTTTTGTCCCAAATAATATACTCATTTGTAACAGTTCTATGCAACTCGTGACCAACAGACCGACAGCACCATTATACATCATTAAAGCTATTGTTGCGAAAGTCACGTCTACGAAGTATTGCGATTATTCTTTGCTTTTGTATCCCTTTTGAACCATGCTAGTGATTTTCTTAAGCGTTGAACCACATGTATTAGTTATTTCTTTGTTTCATAAATGTTTAGTAATTCTTAACGTTACAAATTTTGAATAATGAGTAACCCAATTGTGTATCTTAATTTTTAGCATCATGCGGTTCGTTCTTGGGGTGCTAGATACAAAAAAAGTTGGAACCTAGGCTATACCTAGGCTGCAAATGACAGTCCTAATAAATTTCAGCAACAAAATACAGAAGTTGGATAGTCCTTGAATGTAAGGTAGTAACGGGAGGCATAAAAACAGGTTTAATTAAATTATCAATTTTTTAAATTTACATGAATGTATAACTATTGCAGTTAAATAAATTAATAACTTCAATTTCCATACAAAAAGATTATCCAGTAATGCTTGTCCGCGAATCATTATGACTCATACCATAACGGTCGGATTTATATAATTTGTATGGCCCAAAATACGTAATCTCGTATAGTAAAGACTAAAAGTGAAGGTGACGAGCATGCAGTCTCGTTTAGAAACTGGTTCTCTTGGTTGTATGTTGTTCTTTCCTTAGCCGGTGTAGCGAAGACAAAACAAAACTTGCCGCGCATTTTGACATTTGATTTTTTTTTTTATTCCTGTAACTTTTCAAATTTTAACTTATTATCTTTTTTGGATTATATGTTTATTATATTCTATGAGTAATTTTATGTTTTAAAAATTTAAATTCAGTATTTAATTAAATTAGTATGATTTTATGCAATTTTAGACAACTGGCTTTTCCTGTCATTGCCACGCTTTATCATATTTGAATGATCAAAATACAATAGTTCAGAAACATAAAATCTTAATTAATATTTATAAATCTGCTAATATCCGATCATATTAGGATATCAATAAAATGCTACAGCCAGATCAAAATTAATTTTAAAGTGTCTCGAATTTTAAATCATATGACTCGTACGCAACAATTTATGGTATCGCATTGGAATCCCATTTCCTAAGCAAAGAAAGCCTCGCCCATACAAGTGAACGAATGGGCGCGGCGGCTCGTCAAGGGCATAACACAAAGGACTCTTGTTCGGGCGATATGACTTGCAAATATATCCAGTATGAATACTTAGAGCTTTGAATCGTAATATTTAAAGAGTATTACATTAATCAGTCATAAACTAGAAATATAAACACGTGGCGTTTAAATATAGATGTATTTTAATTAGCAATTGTTGATCTTGACATTCTTTAAAATAAATAAATACTCTTTATCTTAATTTTTTCTAACCTTGATAAAATGTTGGCCGCGAAGATAACGTGATATTAAATTAAAATATTATAATTTAATTTTTATAATCATTACAGACAATCAAAATAGGGTAATTTTACTTTCCGAGTTTTCAAACAACATTCGACCTACTCCATATTCATACAATTAGCGGTAGAAATCTGGGCCTTGAGTTGATGCATTTTTAGAGAAGAAAAACATATTATCCGTTACTGTTACGGTGTTAAATAGGTGTCGTGTAGCTGTTGAGTGTGTAATGTGTTTCTCCGTTGTTAACCCAGAAATGTTACAGTTAGTAATTTGCAAACATTATCTTGAATACAAAAAATGGAACAAAAACCATACAATTATCCGCGTAAATCTAAATAATCCGCTTCGTTTCACGTACAAATTATTTACTTTTCCACATGCATTATCTTATACACCCCGACCTCGTATTTTGTGTCTTGGCCGAGCAAATAAACAAAAAACATCCTTGTGAAATCTAGTACGGTGGAAAAGTTAAGAATTTTAAACAAAGCGTCTTTATTCACCTGTCACGGTGACAGATGTCAGACGAAATGGCGGCAAAATTGTAAAAAAAAAAAATGGAAAGTGGATTGCTCAAACTTGACAAATAAAAGGCCTATGTCACGAAAATTACGCAAGTTGTCTATTTCATAAAACTACGCTTCTACTTTCGCGAATCATACAGTAGAGGTAATTCGAATATGCAATTATACGTTTATTTTATATGTTCATAGTTTTCACATCAAAAGAAAATTTTAAAACAAATTTTTTTAGTATGTCATTTCTAAGGAGGTGGGTGCAACGAAGCTTGCGTTTTAAGCAATTTAGTCTAAATGAACATTAACGAGAACTCAGCTTATTAAAATTATTTCACTTTGGTTTGTTACGCGATTATTGTAACAATGCAAGAGAATTAGCAAATAACAAAATAAATGCACGTTTGTTATGACGAAATACCAAATGTTCGCGGTCAATGCTCCATCGCAGTGGCAATCTCATTGTTAGAGCTAAATTTACACACAGTTCTAATTATCCCTTTAATTGTTATTATTTAATATGTTATTATTATAAGGAGAAATCAAATTTGTATTCAGAAATTATTTTAGGTTGTTAATTGATGATAATCTGTGGTAATCTCAGTTGCATTTGTTTTAACAGATTTAAACAATTTTATAAGGACTATTGAACTGTGAAACACAGATAAATCATATATGTTATCGGTTACTTACAATTTAATTTAATACATAATTTTAATTCAACGCAATTTGAACCAATATAGTCGTGATTTTAATAAGTATTTTTACATTTACAATGTAAATTATCCGTGAACACTTAATACATCTAAATACAGGCTTTATCATAAATTTTTCAAACCCACAAAATTAAAATACCAACATAACGAAACAATTTTGTTTTTTGCAAGCATGTGCTCTAGTTACAACTACGCGATCTAAAATTTAATCTAGAATTGAATTTTAATGTGCCAAAATTGGGGCCGCGTAATATGGTCGCCATGTGTAGCTAGGGCTGCTAGCTTATGCTAGTTTTATGTTTATTTTAATTATCAAAATTTAAATTTGGAAACACAAGACTACAACAACACATTAAATAGGCCTCACCTTGAGGCTAATCGTCTTAAGGTTCGCTTCAACTGAAAACCGTTGCCGTCATCGTTAATAATCTAATTTAACACAAAAGGGTTTGTCTGTGAATTCTCTTTGCGAAATATTAAAACGTAGTTTATATAGACGAAAAGTAAAACCCATCCCGTCGCCATAGCGCTCTGCTTGCTATGATCTAACCAGTACGTAGTTTAAATGTCTGAAATTTCATAAAACCCTTTATGGAAATTATAAATTCTTTACGTTGACAACCCTACACTTATATATGGTACGCGTACCAAATTGCGACACTAAAAAAAGCGTCTGTTACAGAATTACGCGAACATTCTAATTTATAATGGTTTTTCGTGATACTTGTTTTTTTACTATTTATTCATCTGTTTACAATAATCTAGTACCAATCATCAAATGAAAACAAAATGAATTATCTACTTCTTATTTATTTTGTTGGTCAAAATTAGGTACAATTGAGACACGTACGATGTTAACGACGTGACGGAGTTATAAATAAATGTATTAGAAAACAAAAAAAATATTTTTCACTACTGAAACAATTTTGACAAGTCCACGTTTGAATTCTGAGCAAATTTAAACACTGTACTTACATACAGGTGTAGGAAATAGTTCAAAACTATTCACCATTTGTGGTGCTGTAACGGCGGGAAAAATCCGCATAAAGTAATCGGACATAATATTATGTCAATGATAATTACTTCGAACGCTAATCATAGCATGCCAATTATTTCCTGAGACTATGTGAAAAATGCGATTAATGCATGTTAATTCTAAGAAATGCATATTCATCAAGACGACCTTCCTGCCATCTTCCGACTGGAATCGGAAGCCATTACATGATTCGAGAGTGTTCTTTTCATTGAGTTCAGTTTCCTATTTACCTGGGATTGGTAAGGAAGTGCTGCAGTTCTCTAACATATATGTATGAATAGTAATTTTCGCTGTAACAGCCTCGGGGCTTATATGATAGTCTTTTTATATCATAGCGGGCAAGCAGCTGGTGGTTCGCTTTATTATAAGCTATCACCTCCGCAGAACATTTTCAGAGATAAGTCTTCCGCTATTACGTCGTCCGCATAAGGGATAAGAAAAAGGATTAACGACGGAAAATAAAGGAATGGGAAGTTAAAGGAGAAGGAAACGGTTTGAATGCTTAGCTAGTAGAGTTACGTTAACGTTAGGTTAACGTTAGTATGTATGATTAGCCGGAGATGCGGTTTCTGCGGTACTTGAGTGATCGGGTGGCGTCATGCAAATGTCAACAATCTTCCTCCAGATCCATACTCACCAGCTTTCATGCTCAATACTGCTATAGGATGACCTATTTTATTGAAATCCTTATTTTCAATATTTCGGAGCTAGGAAGGTGACAGTATTGTCACACCTCCTTTCATGGAACGGTAATTAAAACTGTCATTAATCATCTATCGCTTATATAAAAGTACGTAAGCGCAATTTTGTCATTTATAAATGACATTATATTCTGACATTTACAATCAAACATTTTCCACATCAAACTAACGCAGACAGGGTCACTAACCCTTGCATCAAGCAGGTCGTATATGTAGGTGCAGATATTGTTAATATCTTATCATTTTAGCAATGATTTATGTATTACAAGTAGGTCCCAACTTCCAGACGAGATAATTGCAAGGGATACATCAATCTTATGAGACCTACAGTAGACATATAATTTATAGTCTTTATTGACCCTAGTGCCCTTAGGTACCGGAGGTTTTACTGCTTTTAAATAAACAAATAAATTGTTCGAATCCTGCCTCGTGATAAAATTTTTTTTATTCTTTCAAAATTTCTCATTTATAAAGCATTTCAATGCTATAAAACTAAAAATTAAATTTAACAAAGGCCGCGTTCCATCGATACAATATTGTAATCATTGAAATAATGTTTCGTATTGGTTGTGATGGTTCTTAATCATCTCAATAGATGGCGTGGGGTGCCCCTTAGGCACATGAAACCGAAAGAATGGAAGAAATTCGATTACTGTGGCAGGATCACGGGTGGCCGAGAGGCTAGGCGTTGCTACGGTTAGGCAAGATACGCAGGTTCGAATCCTGCCTCGTGATCAAATTTTTTCTATTCTTTCAAATTTTTTCAAAATTTCTCAAATAAATTACTTGCAAATTATGATTAAGATTTTGTTTAAGATTGTTTTAGTTTATTATCTATGTGCGGCGTTCGTTTTAAATGACTATTAATAATTTATTTCTTTTTTTTCTGTTTTTAAACAATGCGCGTGCTTTATATGTATTTTTAGTTATAATTTTCAAAAGGCATTTAGTTACAACTAGTTTTAACTAGGGAAAACACGTACTAACTAACAACAAAAAACGGGTAAGCAATGTAACATACAATGTAAAATATAACATATTATAATAGAAGATAACGGAAAACACTCGACTACTCATATTATGTATCAGATACAGTAAACACAACGCATAGTATCATTGATAACTAATTACCTTATTATCTGATTCATTGTAACAATGCTCATTGTTATGCTTTTTACCGCGAACTCTTATCAGCATATTTAGTTGTAAACAAACAAACGATATTGGGGTACTCTCATTACATATCTATTAAAAACATATTGCGTTACACTTTTAAATTTGTAATTTCCGCGTTTGGTAAAAAATAACCCAGAAAATTGTGTTTTAATTAGCTTGTTTGAACTCACGATGTTTTTTCGAAAACATTAATGAGCGTAATAGTATATTCAAATAAAATGTTCATTATATATAGGTAATTATAATTTTAATTGTTCAATGACTCTACTCCACTACAAGCTGTGCCGACCACGTAGTACCTGATCTTAACTCCTTAAGCCTTCCTCAATATGGGCTATCTTACACTGAAACAATTTTTAAAATCGCACCAGTGCTTAGGTAGTTCCTGAGATTAGCGCGTTCAACCAACCAAACGAACAAACTCTCTCAAGCTTTATAATATTAGTGTAGATTATTCCGGGTGTTTATATATACAACAATCCTACTTGCTACTAATATTATAAATGCGAAAGTTTGTAAGGATGTGCGTGTGTGTTTGTTGCTCTTTCACGCAAAAACTACTGAACAGCTGGAAAACTGACGGATACTGATACGAACTTACGCGGGTGAAACCGCGGGGCGCGGCTAGTTCTCTATAAAATCCCCTTGATTCAGATTCAGACATAAACCATAAAATAAAAGGACTTATGGTGTCAGTTTAATTTAAAAGGCCAATTTTATTCACATACCCATAATACTATGAAATTGAACTCCAAGTAAAAGCAATATGATCCATATTGCGATATACACGGAAATCTAGAACGCAACTACGCATCTTTTCTACATTGCAATCTAACATATGAATTGACGTAAACGTTAACAAGAATGCGACAAATTACGAAACAAGTGGGATATAACATAAAACTATACACGACATAGCAAATATCTCAAGGGCAAGTTGGTCGTCGGATATTAAATTATACACGTGAGTAGGCATTTGTTCACAGCATGTGGGACCTTTATTTATGAAATATGAATGCGATGAAACCACCTGTCAGATGTCGCATCGTGTGTGATTCCATAGTAAGAAACGTAACATTGTAAAACATACAATTTGAAACACGTGTGGTGAAAAAAAATATATATATCTATATGGTACCAATGTATAGGTATACAGATACGATAAGTTTGTTGCGAGAAAGAGTAATAAACATCCATCCATCCTTCCACCCACATTTACAAACTTTCGCGTTATAATATTAGTAGGATGCAACCGACAGACACACTGTCGTATTTGTTCTATCAGTTCTTTTAATGTTTATCTTGTTACGATAAACTACCGGTACATTCCCTTTACGAGCTTCAATGTCATATACGACTTGAATAGAAAAATAAATTGCGTGATAAGGAAATAAGGTCCCATAGGCCATACCCCTATAACATACATAACGGTATTTCCACAACATTATGTAAATACACGATTAAATAATTAAAATTCGGGCTTTCCAGATAAAGCATTTACTCTAGTTTCATTCTAAATTTTGAAAGCCTCATTGAATACTTTTTGGTTAAGATCTTGGAAAAGATAAGTTGTTTATGAATTTATACACACCATTTGTCACAATAATGTCACATAGATTAAACTAAACAGTGTTTTTGATTCCTGGAATTAATTTCATTTTCACCACAATTGCATATAATTTTATTTTATGGAGGAATTTATAAAATCAAACTCTAAATAATATACATTCTACACATTATATAGTTGCGATTGCATTAGATTGACACTGCGCCCGCGCAAGTTCAATAAACTCGGTCGCGTGGCGACAAATATCGCAATTCAAATGTAAAAAATGTTTATTATCAATTTTTTTTTCCTCTTTTATATTCGCATAAATTTACTCCGATTCCTACTATCAGTATGAAAAGTCGTTGAAATACTGGAAGGATAATTAAGAAGCTCTAATAATGTTAAACAAAAATAAAAAAACCAAAAGAAATCTTCGTCTTTGAATCGTTTAAAATTGAACCCGTTAATGCTATGACATTTGGTATTAATGAATACACTGCCTTATATTCATTTCCAAATATCATTTACTGAGCCAAATACAAAAACCTTACATAAAACGACTGTTTTTCTAACCGTCTCATATTGTTTTATCGTCCTAAATAAAAACATTGCGTGTTCCTTTATGTAATAAGCCACGTAACGTAAGGAAGTCTGCTGAATGCCAATGTCTTATGTTACATCAGTAGAATATGCTTTGAAAATACGGCCATTGTTTTAATTCGTGGGTCATATAATGCGGATTCTCACCGGACCAGCCTTGGTGGAATACTCATATTTATGAAACACGTACCGTTGTTTAAGTTATCAAACGATTTGCTGAACCAAGCTGAGACGCTTGCAATTTCTTTAAAACCTACTTTAATAAATGCTTACTTTAAAGCTAATATTCAATTAAAATTTATAACCGACTGCCTCATTTTCGGGCTTTTTTAATTTGAAATTTAAACAAACTTTCAGTTGTAACATATTTGAGGGAGTTGTGAATAAAATATTTGATTCGATCTTTTGGCCCCTATCTTTGACTAATTTTCATGAATCTTTGCTAAGAATCACCGCAAAGAAACTGGCTTTGCCACAGACGGACAGACAAACTCTTCTTTATAAATGACTAGCGGCCCGGCTTCGTCCATGGTACATATATAGCCGATAGCCTTCCTCAATAAATGACTATCTAACACTGAAATAATTTTTCAAATCGGAGCAGTAATTCCTGAGATTAGTGCGTTCAAACAAACTCTTCAGCTTTTAATATGAATATGGATTAGTTATACCTATTGACTGACGTCAAACATAAACAGCATTAGTGCCGCGTTAGCACATTTCGATATATTCGATGTGAATGAGACAAAACATGAACAAATTATGTGACATAGATAGAAGGACTAAGATGTATTATTTGATATTTCTGATTGGAATCGTCTGATTGACGAATTTTGACCTTCGCAATTAAATATTACTACGAGATTATTGCATTTAAATAAAGATATGTAATGTAAATAACGCGGTCCAAGTAAGAATAGGAACCTTAATGTGTCAATTATTAGTTTTAAATCTGGTTTAAAAAAACTTTTAATTACAGAATTTCATAACCAGCCTTAGTCGTATAGTATATAGTGAT
>NC_052106.1:7257806-7265575 GCF_012273895.1 Zerene cesonia | reverse complement strand
AAGTACACTTTTTAATTTTAATTTTAATTTAACTGTAAATGTGGTGGTGATAAATAAACATTTCTTTCTTTCTTTCAATTACATGTAAGGTGGCCTAACCTGTTAGATGTTAACTGTATTACGAGTCTAATGTCATTTGAAGAACACGACTTACTCCTATCCGAAATCCTTTTTGCGTTTCAACGACGGCTTAGATTATTATCGCCTTACTTTTACATAAATAATATTATAAATTCGTTCGAATGAACCCGCTGCAGCGGACTGTACGTTATCCCTGAATGTTATAGGCTACAAAAATTCCATAAACGACGCCGGGGCGGTGTGCTAGTATGCAATATAACAGTAAAATCAGCGGTTAGCATGTCCACGCTTCCTACATTACATCACATCGTACCACCGTTACTGATAAAATACGTAATGGTACAATATAATATTGGAGGCACGTGTTTCTTCTATAATTACATAAAGTTTATATCAATATTCTATACGCATTGTACCCAGTTGTGATGAGTTTACACACCAATAACAAGGTGACCTGATTATCTAACTGAATATAAAATATTAAGTGTTTCTCCCTTTGAGGTTATGGGTGGTTATGGTAGAGGTACCCAGTGTTCAAAATGTATATAATTACTATTAGTTTAGTATTATCTCTTATATTACTTAAATAAGTTGTTCATGTGGCCCGTTTCCTTTTGCTCAAACTTCCCAATCGATCCTTTCCAATCTTTTCTTATCCCTAAAAGCTGGCAACGCATTAGCAGCGGCCCTTTTGAATTAAATCTGACCGTTTAAAGTTGGTCAAAATCGCGTCTAATCGCGCGTTGGTCAAAGTCGTTTACATACAAACACATAGACATACAAGTGAAGCTAACAAAAACGTCTATAAATATAATATTCTGCCATCGAAATTGAAACTCTAAACACTAAAAAACACTTACGAAACTAGAAAAAACTCCATCCCAACGAAAGCTGAACGATAAAAACAAATGAAAATCTAGGTCCTCCGGTCCATATTCCGCAACTGACCAGTGACAATGATTGCGTGACGCACGTCCGAGTATTGTATATCACATTCGGAGCATAACCATAGGCACTGTTTATAAATCTATCGGAAATGCTAATCGTTCTTTCGCAGTTCATGTTGTGTGGATAATGGAAAACACATTTGTTATTGTTATTTAAAATGGGACACTATATATAAACAAAGATAGTGTTTGCTGTTTATCTTTACCTGTCTTGTTTTTAATTCCGAAAACGTATAATCTATACTAGTATACTAGTATATAAAGCGGAAGCGTTTGTTTACTTAAGCGCGGTCATCTCAGGTACTACTGGGCCGATTCGGATAAAATTTCATACAGAGACAGTTCTAGAACTGAAAAAGGACAGAGAGGATATTTTATCATGAGAGAAAGGGGAAGCCCCGGGCACAACCTATCTTTTCGGTGGACGACGTGTGCAGATAGCTAGTATTTCATATCATCATCATCATCATCAGCCCATATACGTTCCCACTTCTGGGACACAGGCCTCCTATGAGGGTTCAGGCCATAATCCACCACGCTGGCCAAGTGCGGGTTGGCAGATGTCACATGTCGTCGAACTTTTGATTCTTGGACATGCCGGTTTCCTCACGGTGTTTTCCTTCACCGTTTAAGCAGTGGCGATATTATTCCACATGTGCAGATAAATTGAAAAATCAATTTATTTCCTGCACGCTCGCCCGGTCTCGAACCCCGACTTATCGATTTTGAAGTCCGAGGTTCTCACCACTGAGCCACCACTGCTTTTTTATTTCATATAATGAGTCAAAATAGAATTCCAAAGAAAAAAGATAATGCTATCTTGTTTACCTGATTTACAAAATTCTGTTGTATTGCCGTATTTTTATCAGAAATGTAAACAAATTAAGTACACATAAATCTAGGTGCGTAGCGATTTGATAAGAATATAAACAGATTGTGGACATACTAACCTAAAAATAACGTAAGCAATAGGTAGTTAATGAAAACAAAACACAATAAAGAAATCATAGATTTTTTAACAGGAGACGCCACAAGGGGGTTTAAAAACATAAACAATAATCGCGTTAAAATCCGTTAAGTCTTTAATATCTAAATGTATAATACGCACGAAAAATCAAACACAAGAAAATACTTAAATCCAACCTACCAAAGAATTCATAAAAATCGGATAGGGATATCGCTACAAACTCTGTGACACGAAAAAATTATGCCAATCAGGGTAATTATTGCGGGTTTATACAAAGGTCAGGTCATAATCCACCATGCCGGCCAAATGCGGGTTGGCAGATGTCACATGTCGTCGAACTTTTGGTTCTTGGACGTGCAGGTTTCCTCACGATGTTTTCCTTCACCGTTTGAGCAGTGGTGATGTTACACATGCGCAGATAAATTCTGTCTATGTTGCAGTTATAAAGAACATTAAGAAAATAATAATTTAAATTGATACTTTGTATTATATTTGTATTAAATGAATACCACTGAAGAGATTGAACTAAAAAGATAATATATGAAATTATAATAATCCAGGTTACAATGATTATCAAAGTTTTATATTAACTTTTTTCCTACAAATTGCGTGTTTACATTCCAAAGCATAATATACATATATGTCGTAATAATCTAAACATAATTATTATAATGTTATATTATGTTACAATAAATACACGCTGTATATAATTTATAATCTGTGACTAATACTGACAGCAAAACAAGTATTGCCATTGCAAGAAGCTCGTTAGTGCGGACAAAGCAATCTATAAAACTTTCATCTCAATATTGAGTCGTATTCCTTTGCAATACAGTTACGATTGATTTGGCTGACTGAAGTTAAGAATTGAACAAGGAATTGCCCTTGAACTCAAAACAAAGCATGTATTGTGAGATTGAAAGTAGCCCGGTGTTCGAGAGAGCTAATGATTGTGACCTCGTACATCACTATGCTATAGACTCTGTAATCTATTTACCTATGTCGTCATCAAATACAAGGCTTTTCGGCGGTGATAAATTGTAAGGTATACGTTTCACCCTACGAAGTCAATATCAGTCTCTGTTCTTAGGTATTATAATACTATGTAGGCCGAAGGAAGCGAACGCTCACAGCGCCAGATTGTAAGCGACGGCAAAATGTAACATTCTTTTTTCAAAACAAAGCACTTTTTACACGCTTTTTATTAGCTTCACCTGTATGTTTGTTTGTTTGTTTGTATGTTTGTTTGTTTGTTTGTAACTGACTTCTTTGGGCGCGATTTTGACCCACTTTAAACGGCCAGATTTCGTTCAAACTTTGTAGATTTATTGAGGACCGATGACAATACACTAATTTGATAAAATTATTCCAGTTTTCAATTTGCAAAATATGATTTTTGTTAAAGCGTGTTTTATAGTTTTTTTAAACTATTATATTTTATTTAATTTATATGACTTTAAAAGAACAACTACAGTGTACTGTTTGTTCAACAGTTCAATAGTTTATAACTCTATTAGGAGCCTGGGTCAACATGCTCTTGTAATTTGTAATAGTAAAAAAATTATAGATTGAAAATTAAATAAAAATTGAAGTGAGCCTTATCGGCTCTTCTCTGTTGAAACTGATTTCCGAACCGGTGGGAAATAATATTTACTGTATTTAGTATAAGAAGTTTACTAGAATAGTTATAAATGTTTGAGTTAAAGCTACTTTGTTGTCATAATATGACCATGGTAATGTTAGTGTGTATAAATATATAACTCAGCGGTTAGGACCTCAGGCTTTAATCGAAAATTCGGCGGCTCCACCAGGCAAGCGGCTAGCGGAGCGTTGTTAAAAACATTAAAGGATCAAATATAATATAGTAATACTTAAATTGTGTTTTTACTAAAAATTTCTTAGCGGATACCAATATTATACTTACAAAAGTAATTTTATTTGTGCTCAACTTATTATCTATGTCAACTCATGTGTCTATAAGAATTAATAAATATTTTCAAATATTATAAACATCGATCCGAAAATCTAATGTTCAAATTTCTAACGAAGCAGTTACAGTCAAGGTTTCCCTCCAAAATTAAGGAACATTACATTGTAATATATGAGTGAAGGGTAGTATTATGTTATCTGTGGTGAAGGTAACAACGATTTGACGAAAAAAACAAAACTCTAATCTAAAGATAACTAGTATTTTCCAACTTTATCATAAGTACCTACTCAAATCTTAGTAAACATCTCATTTGCCTAACAAAAAATATTCAAAACTGATAACAGATTCATTGAAATCCAAATCATTACTTTGAAATCGAATTATATGTATGATATTTTATGAAAAGCATCCGTTTTTTAAAACGATTTTTATCCTTACAAGTATACCATTTCTCAACTGTCTTAAAAAATGGAGAGGTTATCAACTGTATTTTTTTTTTGTTTTTTCCAATTTTTATGATTCTCTATCCTAATCTAGGTCTAGTTCTGACAACTTAAAAGCGGCTTAGTTTTATGTTAAACATAAAATAATTAGACCTTATCAATTTATGTCATTGAAATTTGTTTATGCTATCTGATTTACTATACGGCTTCCTTTAAATACCTGTGTGGAATTCACTTTTTGCATTAAATTTAAATTGATGTGTCCCAATGAATAATGAAAAGATCTCTTTGACATTTTATTTAAAACCTTAACTTTTAGTTCACTATAAATGTTCTTAGTAGAAGTTGGTTTAATATAATACTAGTTCAAGTTTATGAACTCGTCTAATTAGGTCATTAATTTATACTAATAGATAGATCATTAATGTAAAAATTAATGAGTGGAAACAAATCATTACATTAATATTTATTTTACAAAATATTCTAAAATATTATATTCATGCACATTATACTTAGTTCCAATTTAGTTTGAGTAACAAAACCTTAGGCATACATATTTCGAAATTAGAATAATTAAAAAGAAAGCGGCAGAGGAAATTACGAAAAATATTTTGCAAATGCACTTACAATTCACTCCCGCGAGCGAAAAGTGAAAACAGCTCTCCAATGCGTTCCGATTCACAAACAGCACCACACTAGCACAAAGTAAAAAATGTTAAAATATTCTCAATTCAAAATCTCGCTTCTATTTTTCGAATAAAAAAATAAATTCAAAATTCGAATTCGAAATTAATGTCGTGCGGGCGCGCCCAACGTGGCTGCGCGCTAAAAATCAACTGACGAATTCCATTTGAGATCGCTCAACAATCAACGCGCGTTGCGTCTACGTATCACGTACAATTATAAATCCGCGTTATTCCAATCTTTGTTTTAAACGATAAATAAAAAAGTTAAAAAAATAAATTGATTGATGCGTCATGCACTGTATATCACGATAAACATGAATTAAATTGAAAGTTACTTAAAGATAAAATTGTTAAGTGTACCGTGTTGAATAATGCATTCATGAAGTTCCGCATGCAATTCATTTCAAAGTACCTTCATTTTATTAACAGGCAATTTTTTATTTCGAGTTAAGTACATAGAATTTTTATGATTTAATTTATATGGATTATCAAAGATTTCCTTTAACAGTATGTATAGTGTGCATATACAGGCTCCCTATGATATTTTTATTTAGATGCCAAACGGATCTCCTCGATCGAATTTGCTAATTTTGACCAATTCAACGTTAATAATTAAACACATATGATAGCATAGTTTCACGCGTATAGCATTATGTTAGCTGTGGTTTTACGTACTATATTATCTGTGGTTTTGCTATTCTTAAGTAAATCTATGGTAGCAGTCTATACTACATTACGCATATCTATATACAATTAGCTGCTCATTGCCAAATAAATCACGATTAAGTTATTAAGCTATGTTAAGAAGATTGCAGTAGACGTGACTGACAGGAGCAATAGAAGATTAGTACGAAAACATTTATGCACTTTTGACACTTAAATATGAAATGCGATTATGGATTCTTTGAAATAAGGATAATTAAGGAGATTATGTAGATATTGCTGACTTTTGGCAATGGCCTTTATCAAAGATCAGATACTGTTAGAATATGTTCCATTAGATCGAAGCACAGATAACATATACTAGACCGAAGCAAAGAGGGAGGAGGTACTAAGATATATATGCTTGTAACCTGCTTTTTCACAAGTAGACCGAAAAAATTCTGGTGCTTTTTTTAAACTTTCTAATCGGTCGCTCACGTAATCAAGTATCAAAATTGCAAATTTTAGAAATTCTATCTCGATCGTTTTCTCTGTTTTTTAAATTTGCAAATTAGATAATAAAAAAAATTAGAACGAATCGGCAGAGTGACATTTGTGTGGACACAAATGGATCATTTAATAACAAGTGTAGTACGTAAACAAGGATCTCTTTGCTTTGTTTATGTCTTTTTTTATGCTACGCACAATTACTTATTAGCGTAAATATGTTACCATTAAATTTCGTTTTTAGTTACTACGCGTTTTCCCTAGCAAGAACTTTTTTTCTTAAGTGGGGGAAATCTTACTAAGGTGAGAATCCCCGGAAGACGTGGATACCTGAACAAGAGCCCGACGTGTCCCGATGCACTTGAATTTATTAGACCTAGTTGCAGCAAAGGCGTATCACTAGTTTTAACTAGGGAAAATGCATTTTGACTGTCACTTATATATTTGAATGTTGGCAACACCGTAATATAAATAAATTCGATTCAGTATACTAATATCTTCTACTAGCGGTCCGCCCCAGCTTCGTCCGTGGTACATATATGCCTATAGCCGTCCTAAATAAATGGGCTATCTAACACTGAAAGAATTTTTCAAATCGGACCAGTTCCTGAGATTAGTGCGTTCAAACAAACAACCAAACAAACTCTTCATCTTTATAACACTTCAATACGGATATACGGATAGAAAACAGTCACAAACAGTTATTATTAAATATTCATATTATATTATTGCAAAGACTGTTAGTATTTGCCCGTTTGTTCCAGACAACCAGGGTACACCAGGGCAAAATATAACAAGCATAGTTAAGGACAATTCGCGGAATAAGGTGATAATGTTAGTATAGATTATTTTAGCTAGTTTGCTTATATTAGGTATATCCTTGGAACACGCGAACAGAAGACTATTTAACAAATACCAATTGTTCCATCGTTTTGTTGAACGTGTCTATGTATCGTATCGACCTTAATAACCTGAGTGCAAATGACGCAAACACGATAACCTTATTAAAACCGCAGCCATCAGGAATGTAACTAAATACATAACATATTTTGTGCTTATTGTCATTCATTTATATCCAACTGTTTGTGTAACAATAATTAACGTAACGGTTGACATTAGTTCTTAACTACATAAATTCTTAGCAAAAGTTCTTAGAGCACACATTGAAAAAAAACTTACCAAGCATTTACTAAAATCATTGATTACGAAAAAGTTACTAAGCCGTTACGTATAATATTAATAAAAATAAGTAAAAAAACAAATAAAAAAATGTATATAATTATTGATGTACGGGCAAATCCATTTTTTTCTATCTAGGTAGTCTTTAAAATTGATATACCTAAATGTCACCGTAACATTGTAAAAACCTTGCAAACAAAATAATATTATGTTTGTCGGCAGATTACAATCGCGCGAGTTAGATTATAATCTAACGGTTTTTACAATCTTACAGCGACATGCAGATAATTTTAGGATAATTTCGTTTCAAACGAGGAAAAATTTTTGAACGTATTTATATCAACAAATATATGTAGCTAGTTTGTAATCTGTATTAAGTCAAAAAAT